>NW_013665901.1:174842-182601 GCF_000517525.1 Limulus polyphemus
CAGAAACTTTTCGTATTCAAGTATATGAAGTATTTTCATTTGAACTTCAATGACACTCGAACATAATAGATCATCTAACGATTGTAGTCTGCAATTAGTATAAGCAACACGCTTAAACTTTCCCATAAGAAGACCCCCTACCTTCGAGCGCACGGTACTTACTTCAACTCATCTAACAAAGCATTCTGTTTCCTTGCAATGTGAAACGACCCGAGTCAAACGATATAATAAAAAAAATGTTAGACAACTTCTAACGAAAGCTGCTTTCATCAACGCAGCCAAGTAGACGATAAGGTTTGAAGAAAGGTATAATGTAGTAAAATTAGGTAAAGTATTGCGTTCGCCATTTCTACCTTCAAAAATGACGATAAAGATATTAGAAAAAGGTGGGGATAACTTTTGATAGTTAATGTTTTGCATTTTCAGGGAGAAGATTCAAACACATGACGTTGTCGTACGCCAGATGAGTGCTCAACCAACTGAGCTAAGTGATTAATCACTAGCAATTCCTCGTAAGGACATTTAGCACCTCCAACCATAACTATAAGACTACATTCTATAGTTTTTGGGTGAGATTTAGGTTTGTCGTGTTTCGTCTTTTTACCGTTGTCTATTTTCATGGCAAAATAATACATTGACCACAATAGTACCTCTCTTACCATGGTTTGGATAACATGGTAATATGACATGATAGTTGTCATTCGTGGCGACAAAATTCATTCGGTCACCATAGTCGTTAGTTTTCGTTATACAATATCGAAAATCGAGTTTCTATATGTAAATTTGTATTACACTCGTGCATTATTGCTTTTCATATTTTTAAACAACACGTATGTTATACTTTACTAATGTGATACAACAAAAATATATTTTAATTTGGTTTTGGTTTTTTACGTAACTGTGCCCTCAATTTGTTAAAATAATAACGGTAGCTCAAAAACACCTTTTCAGATATATATTTTTTCTCCTTCACATTGGAGAGAAAGTGATATTTAGTGTTTGTGACACAAAAATATATTTATCTCTGGAAAAGCCAGAATTAGAAGCAAATAAACACTAACCATTTTCCACAAGTTATCCCTAATTTTGTGTAATGTGTAGGAAATATTTTAAACGCTGATTTAAGCTAGTAACACATACCCTCACAATAATTATAATGTTATGAACCTTGTTGTTAGAATCAGGAGCGGTCCATCTAAAAAAATTGAGTTTTTTTTTAACATTTTAAATCGGGTGCCCAATTTTCTGATATGTAGCGTGGATGCACGATGAACAGGCAAGTACATTACTGTTTTAAAATTCTTTTTGTGCAAATCAGTTTCAGTTCCATGTAATTTTGTGGTCATATAGGTATAGATGAGTAATACAATGGAATAAACAGTGGATTGTAAATGGAAACTTTACACAATGTATTTATGTTGCATTTTTAAATTGTATGGATAATACTGATACTGTAGTATGTATTATAGGTTATACAGCACCCTGATCAGTCATTTTTTCAGGAATCCCCCACGCACCTTATTAGAGGGTCAGTATAAAAAAATAACTTTCCCAGGCTGATTTTAATTTCCATTCTGGCCCTGGTTGGAGAGGCAAATTGACAGATCTGCGTAAATGTAAATTCAGTGTGACTGGGAGACTCATGGCATGGGAGAGATCAGTAACAAGATCCTGAAGATCTAAATATTCATCTGCTCCATTTTAACTTCTCCTTTTTAACTATTCTTTAAAAACTACATACATTGCATATCTAAGTGCGTATGTGTACAAATTACAAGAGGATGTTTCTTTATGGTTTAGGTATTTGGTGTTTGATTTGTAGGGAGGAGAGAGTGATGTGAATATGGAAATATAGACTCATTGGGTTTATTCGCGCAATGCCACAGTTTTGCTAAATGCCTTCTTTGCCCCCCCCCCTCCAAGTTTTTGTGAGATGAAGACCCTGATCTTAATCTCACCTTATAAGTCATTTAAATGGTCAGGCAGGCCCGGCATAGCCCGGTGGATAAGGTGCTCGACTAGCAATCTGAAGGTCGCGGGTTCGAAACCCCGTCCCACCAAACATGCTCGCCCTTTCAGCCGTGGGGGCGTTATAATGTTACGGTCAATCCCACTATTCGTTGGTATAAGAGTAGCCCAAAAGTTGGCGCTGAGTGGTGATGACTAGCTGCCTTCCCTCTAGTCTTTTACTGCTAAATTAGGTACGGCTAGCACAGATAGCCCTCGTGTAGCTTTGCGCGAAATTCAAAAACAAACAAATGGCCAGGCCATAACATTTCGTCATAGCCATAGTCTAAATTAGAACTATTTTACTAGAGGCAGGGTAACTATCCATTAACACCCACCTGCGCCTAAACGACTACTACTTAACTGAATAAAGGAATATAACTGTCACTTTTATAACACCCTACAACTGAAAGTGGGATAAAAATATCGCCCAAATAATGAATCAGTACATTCTAACCATTAAAAGTTTTTGTTATACGTTCCTATATATCTATATACTACTAAAACTCTGAGATTGTTTGTTTGTGTGTGTGTGCTTGTCTGTAATTGAATATAACAAAAACGGTGCACAATAGCGCCATATTTCTAATGAAATGAGAATAGAAACAGAATAAAACAAGTTTCGTTAAAATCGGCCCACAGGTTACCGAGTTAGTGCCGTTTTTCGGGTCACTTTTCGTACATTCCATTATTATAAAACTTCGTTTTCCACCTGATGAATCACTTTAAAATATTTTGTATACAATAATATATGCATAACAGAAATTAAATGATGAGATGAAAATGTGTTATAAAGGCGCGGAGAAAGAACAACAATAAAATGGACCTACTATATTATTGACTATTTGCGAATAGTAACTATGGAGATGAGATAATTAAATAAAAATCAAGTCGAGAACAACAACAAAACTTTATAAACGAAAACCTCTCGCCGAGCATTGGCTATTATATTATTTCCCTGTCAATGTTCCTATCTTCATTAAAAGGTGTAAGATGACAAAAACAAGATCTTGAAGAATCTATATACATACTACTAAAACTCTGAGATTGTTTGTTTGTTTGCTTGCTTATTTTCTCAGTCAAAAAATCATTCACACTACCGTTCGCGTTCTTTACGAAACTTCTTACTTCACTTTTTTGAAAAATGAAATGGTCTTTCCTTTCACTCCCGATCAACAATCAAATATCTTTTCTTGAATTATGAATAACACGAATGGATTGAAATATTTAATTAAATTATCTCAAAATAAACCTTCATTTCGGTGCAATATTGAAATTAGCTTGAATTCTTCATAACCTCTAAATAGTGGTTGACCCAACGGGTCACGGTGGTCTAGTGTATATATATATATGTATAATATATACCGGTTTATTAAATTAGCTGCATGACTTAGTGGGTTATTTTTTAGTTCTGATTTCTGTTTTGTTTTAGTGTATAACTACGCCCCACCCCCCAGTGGCACAGCGGTATGTCTGCGGACTTACAACGCTAAAATCCGGGTTTCGATACCCGTGGTGGGCAAAGCACAGATAGCACAATGTGTAGTTTTGTGCTTAATTACAAACAAAGATACAAAGATGTATAGCTACGCAATAGACTGTGTTCACCATGGGAAATCGAACCCCGGATTGTAGCGTTGTAAATCCGTAAACGTACCATTGACCCATTGATAGGAAAGGGCAATTCCAACAGCAACAAGCGACTAGCTTTTACGTTATTACAAATAACTAGGTATTTGTGTAAAAAAAACAAAAATTGTTGTTCACAAATTTCTTTCCATAACGGGTATCTAACCTTTAGCCAATAAATGCTAAGACACCAAATACTTCCGTTGCCTGTTGGTTAGGGCGCTCGACTCGCAATCTGCGAGTCGTGGGATCAAATCCCATCACTGAATATGATTGCTCTTTCAGCCATGTGAGTGTTATGATGTGACAGTCAATCTCACTCTTCGTTGGTAAAAAGTAAATAGCTCAAGATGGTGATTAATATCTGCATTCCTTCTAGTCTTGCACTTCGAAATTAAAGATGGCTAGCGCAGATAGCCCTCGAGTAGCTTTGCTTGAAATTTAACAAATCAACAAATCAACTAAATTCAGATATCGGGAGGTTCGACAGAAAATATTTTGCACGAGCAAATTTGAATCCTCCGACTCGGACTAAGTTTGAAATAAAGAAATAGACCGAATAAAATGTAGAACACAGTGAAAACAAATTCTTTATTGACTTCTCATAAAAAATATCAAAATTGACAAATGCTCGAGACAAAAATCGTCTTTTTTGCATAGCTAACTATCTCAAAACTCACCTAAGGACTTGTTAAGAGGCTTGTGGAGAACGTTAGCTTAAATTATTAAACTTAAAAGAGTATTTTGCTAATTAAACAAATAACTTAAACTTTACTTACCACACTAAGGGCGTGAGAGAGTATTGCATACAAAATTCCATACTGTCATCCTTACGTACGTCACTGTTGGTCATTCCAAAGGACAAATAATGAGTTATGTATTTTCAAGATATCTCGTGAACTGCCATGGAAAATACAGTTCAACTTTGCAGAAATCTTTTCCACAAGTACACATAAATAATATCATTGGTGAATGAATCAGAACAATAGATAACTAGGGCGAAAGAAACTTGGGCACCTCCTTGATCACTGTTATGTATTATAATACTTACACTTACAAGCAAGAAACATTATGAATATTTTAACGTTTGTTGTTAAGCATAAAGCTACACAATGGACTATCAATGCTCTACCCACCACGGGTATCGAAACCCGATTTCTAACGTTGTAAGTCCACAGATATACTGCTGTGCCACTCGGAGCCCTTATTTTAATGTTAAAACACTGTCCTTAAGCGTTTCAAATGTAGTCTATCATAAGAATGATTTCATATACCTTTAAATCTGTCCTATAGATAAGTAGTTCCCAACCAGTAGTACATATACCCATATGGGTAAGCGAGAACCTTTGAAAACTATAAAAAGAAAACAAAACCCACGTCTCACAACTGGAATTTAGTCTCGATGAGTTATCAACCTATTCTATTATCCAGTACTCAATGTTCATGTATTTTTGACTCACCATTAAATTATTTTATTTTGATTTACCCTTTTAATGTAGGTTTTTTAACAAAGGGAAAGGCCGCTGACTCAAAGGTCTAACTGGGGTACGCGGCATTAAAAGATTGTGAATCCCTGCTATAAATCCAAATGATTTACCTATTTTAACCGTTCTTTTAAGCTATGTACCCTGCCAGAAAGACCTTGCCAACATTTGATTTTCTGAATCATTCTTAACAGTCAAACCCTTGGCGTGAATGGCATGGTGCTGCTGTCTGCCTGCCTTCCCTTTGGTATGTAGTTCAAAATGAGGATGGCAGATAGTCATAGCACTTTTGCTATAAGTACGAAATATAAACTGTAATTGTCACATTCTTTCCAATAAAAAGAGTACATAATTTTTCGACTTTGTTAAATCAGTAACGTAAAAATCATACCTATTAATGTATTGGCAATAAAAAATCGTTTTTTTTACCTGTAAAAAGTTTATATTATACAACAGAAATAATCAACAAGTTTCGACAATAAATGTTCATGCAACAACTGCTATATGACGTTATAAATCTTCACAATGAATCCTTTTAATATTTGTCCAAGAGATGGCAGCACATATCAAAACTCGTTTGTGAAGAGGAAGGAAAGAATGTGGTAGCTGGGAAGCAGGTGTAAAAATTTGTATTTTATCATAAAAACGGATTAAATAAGTTCTTTAGATAATTGGCTCCCAACCTGTAGTACGCATACCCTATGGGTACGCAGAAACCTTTGAAAAATGTTAATAATAATAATAAAACATGCCTCAAAATTGGAGGGCAGTGTCGGTGACTTACCATATTCCACTGTCCAACACTCCATGCTCACGTATTTTTGACTCACACTTGAATTATTTTCTTGTCATCTTGTAGATCAAATTTAAAGATATTGTTGGATATAAAACATATGTTGTGATTAAAACTGATACATGACAGAATAGATTTTAAAAATCATAAACTATAGCAAAAAAAAAGTTTTTGTGGTCAACTCATCTATTCAAGTTTTCAGTGTTCATAAATTTAAAAACCTCACATTTTTGGACGAAGATGTTATTGTGCGTTACGCAGTTCTCACTACAAACGAGAACTTTTTAGCGTGATATTTCCTTAATACTACCATTATACTGTAGATATTCAAGTGGGAATTTCGTCATTGTAGTACTTCGTTAGTTTTAACAGTGCTTTAGTATGCCATTTCCACGATAATACTATAGTATTATTGCTGTTTTATAATAGCAGTATTTTTCTAACTACCACGAAAGTACTACTTTCCATATAAACACACCTTTACTACCACATGCTTTTGCTTAATAATTAAGACATTGTTCTGATTGCAATGAGATTAAATACTGTATTTTACGATGTGCACTACCTATACTGTATAAAAGCACGATAGATTTACGTTAGCAACTAAGCCTTTTTTGTGCAAAAATTCCTTCAGGTCCCTCATATATGTTATGGCTTATACAATGGGATAATCGGAGTATATACTACTGCTTTCAAGTTGACAACAATAAAAAACCAAAAGTGTCTCTAATTTAGAGTATTTTAGCTAATCTTATATCGCTATGAATCACTTATTTTATTATAAAAAAATCTGAAACTACTATTAATTTCGAGTATAAAGAAATGTAAGTATGTATAAAAATGAACTAACTATAATCGAAAATCACAGCGTTTTAGTGCCAAAGGATAACTTTAATATTGCCGCATAAATTTAAAAAACAACTTGAAAAATCCTAGAGACTTAAGATACCGATGAATATTTTTAAAAAACACACACACACAGTTAAAAACTCCTGAAGTCGAGAATTGACGGAATTGAATAAAATATAGTTTCTTCTGTTTGTTTGATTTCGCGCAAAGCTACTCTACAGCTATCTGCACTATCCATCCTTAAAGTTTGAAGATATAAACTCGAGGGAAGGCAGCTAGTCAACACCACTCACCGCTAACTCTTGGGCTTCTTTTTCAGATCAAATAGTGGGATTTGACTGTCACTCTTATAACGTACCCACGGTCCTAAAGTGCAGAACGCAATTTCTTTTGATGGTAACTGGACGAGAACCACGGATTTTTAGTTCTATAGTCCGCTCGGCCTGAATTAAAAAGAATAAAACTGTATGTATGCACGCGTCTGTTGATACATGTGTGTATGGGTGTAAGTGTAAGTTTAATTAATGTGTAATCTAGTCGTATGTAGTTTTCTATGTATAATTTTTAATAGCAAAATATTTAATTTTATACTTATAAGAATACAACACGAAACATTACGCAACTGACTAACGCCTTAGGTTTTGCCTCTCGATAAGCGTGAACTTATAACGCTAAAATTCGGCGTTCAACACCCACGGCGCAGATAGTCTACCGTGGATAGCTTTGCACTTAAAAAAAACAAAGAAAAATAACGGCTGGAGACGGCCTGAATGGGTAATGAAGAAAAACTTTAATATAAGTTTAACATAACAGCAAATGTACCACGTTTCGACAAGGTTTTGTCATCATCAGCAAAACCTTGTCGAAAAGTTGTGCATTTGCTGTTATGTTAAACTTATATTAAAGTTTTTCTTCATTGCCCATTCAAGCCGTCTCCAGCCATTATTAGCCTCAAAGTGGGTTCCTCGTCATCGAAAAAGTAAAATAACATCTTCTT
>NW_013665901.1:183243-203015 GCF_000517525.1 Limulus polyphemus
CTCGTTGTTTGATGGAGTTCCAGAGACCTTGGAGTCACAGATAGATGCTGCCCATTTATTATAGATTTGTTTGTGAAATTATAGTCTGTTTCATCACCAGTCCAAGTGCAAAGTGATTTTCAGGCTATAACTAAAAAACTTGTTCATCCCAAAAAATCTCCAATATTATTTATGTGATCTCCTAAATACATTTCAAATGTTTGTTTTCAGTAAAACTATATTTTCTCTACCCTAACTCTGTGGGATCTGTCAGTTTGACCGGCCTTGTAACCACCATAAATAAAAATTAGGAAATAAATTTAAATTATGCTTTTCTTGTTCTAGAATGACTCCAGATTATAACACAAAAACAGAAATGTTTAGTTTAACTCTTCCAACACGGATTCGGTTGATTTGACTGAGTCACGTGACCTTCTGTACTCGTTTAAAGTTGACATAAATTTAATACTTTTAATTCTATATATTGGGTATATCTTCACGAAATCTGGCAGTCTTTTACATACAAAAAGTCATATTTTTTAGTGAAGTACTTTTACTAAAATAAAGTTTTGTACATGAATATATTGAGTATTTGTTTTGAATAGTCCGTGTGCAATGTAATTTTCATGTTAAAATTAAAAATATTTTTCGTCATCTCAAAAATCTCAAATTTCCTTTGTGTAATCCCTAAAAACCTCCTAAATGCATTTCAAACGTTTTTTTTCACCAAATCCTTATAGTTTATATGTTATTTTCTCTACCCTAATCTCGAAACTGGATCGGTCAATTCAACCGACCTCGTAATCACAAAAAAAAACAACTAAATAAACCTAAATTAACCTTTTCTTTCTAGAATCACTTTAAATTGTAACATGAAACTACATTTGTTTATCCTAACTACCTCTAAGTTTGTAACATTATACATCTATCTATATCTAAATTTTATTGTTTTATTACCCTTTGAACTGTGTCTAACTGCTCTCTGCACCATTATAAGTTGTAAATCACTCGGGGAACGTGCAGCTCACGTTACGCTATCGATTTACATTACCAACGAGCTGCTCACATGCGTGCTCTGTGACCAATTTTAATTATATTATTATTATTACTTATTTTACCTATTCTAGTCTTAAATAACTTAAAAAATTTGCACTTTTAATTTTAGTTACTTTTATAATAAGAAATAAAGAATAAATATGAAAAACAAGAAATAAAGTGCTTACCCAATCTTATATTTTCTTGCCCTCGACTGTCCAGTAGAGTTAAGCCTGATTTTTTTAGCGATTATGGTAAAGCACTTAATTTTTATTTGCTTAAATAATACATGATAATAACATGCAAAAAGTAGACAAATTCACTTCTAAAAATTTTCCTGGCTTTCTAACTATGAGACAAGAGCCATTAGAAATTCATCCAAGCTAGTCGTTAACTTTCCCATGTGTCGTGCAGTAAAGGGTATCTGGGTCAATAGGGTTAATATAATTTGTGTGTGGAGTGAGTATCTATCAGAAGTACTTTTTCAGGTAATAAACATGTTAACATTCATTATGATATTTAGCTTGTATTGTGTGATACATGTTTAAACAATTGTGTTTTGTATGATTTAAATCGGGGATCTTCAAACCTTTTTGGACAAGGGCTGGGAGGTAGATCTTTTTAGGCTTCGCATGCTGGAGGGGTCGTGGTAAAATTAACTGTTGGTGGGCCAGATAAACTGAGTTAGTGGGCTGGATGCGGCCCGAGGGCAGTAGTTTGGAGACCTGATTTAGATGTAGAATAATGTTTTATCCAAAGTAAATACATACACGGCTTCTATCTGTACCTTGTACCTTTATTGTGATAGTGTTTTACATTAGTCATAGGTTGAGTGTCTGTAAGACTAAAAAAAACTTCTGTTTCATTTATGATATTTACTACAGGATTTATATAATTTATTTGTTCATTTATGATATTTACTATAGGATTTATATAATTTATTTATTCCAGTATGTTTTCAAAAAGATTAATAAGAGATTTATATTTTTGAAAAGCAAAGTTTATGCTGTAATATATAGTTGCTATCTAGTTTAATATAGTCTGATTATTTGAAGGTTGAACTAGGTAATCTTGTTCAGTGAATTTATGTTAAAAGGAAGCTGCTTAAACAGTGTTTTTAGTATTTATTTATTTGTTATCAGTTGTATATTTATTTTTTTATTCAAAGTTCCAAACATATTTTGTATGATGTCATTAAATGTAAAATGACACATGAAGTAATACTGTGATTCTGACATTGAGGGGAAAAGAACAGTTTTTCTCTAGTCTTGTTTGTTTACTCTCTGACATCACTAAAATCAAGGATTAAAATATACCATTACCAACAATTTATGTCTTTTTTTTATTAATTTTGGATATCTTTGGATATAACATGGTTATATCTGTTTTAATGGTTTCTAGAAATGTTTATCTGATTGTTGATAGGTACTAACAGGGCCAACTTCCATTAAAAAATGTTTTATTTCAGGCAATCTGGCCCTCATTTCAATTTCTGTTGTTCTTTTCTTCAAAATGTTATACAAGTAGAAAACATGATTAAATTTATAAAAATAAAAAAAACTGGATTTGACGTAACATTACTTTTAGTCGTCCAACACAAATTCTACTGTCTAATGAAAGTGAAATAGTTTAACTTTTTCATTGACAGTTGTTTTTCAGTTCAAAAGCCTAACACCCCTCTTCTCAAGGAAAGTATATTATCAAATAAATGGTGTTCCCTTGAAAATATCAAACTTTCGATATATACTTCAGTTTTTTTTCTGATACCACCAGTAAACTTTTGACATATTGCATATCATCATTGAAATATATCTTTTGTCAAGTTTTAAATGTTTTATATTTTGTAAATTATGAGCATGCTGAGCTGGCATAGTTGTCACTTTTTTGTTCCATTACTTCTTTACTGATTTCATTTGGTGTCGTGCATCCATAAAAATATCAGATACTGTTACCAATTGTACATTGTTTATCTATGTCAAAATTCTCCTTGTTGTGAATTTCAAAGCACATAACTTTCAGATTGTGTCAGAGTTTGTTAATATGAAAACAAGGTCCTCGAAGTCTGAATGGAAAATATCTGAAATACATCTTTAGAAAGAGAAGTTTTCACAATTTGTGTACTGACATAGTTCATAGTCAACTCTGCCCATTTATATCATCAAGAACTCAAATTAATATAACTTTTCAGGTGCATTATGTGGTTTTGGTTTCTGCTGTCTTCCAGGGCTGGCAGTTAGTGATCATATAAATAACAACTAAAAATCACAAGGGCTAAAAATGTATTCAAATGGAGGCATTTTGATGGGATTAAGGTTGCTTGAAACAGACTATTTTTTATTTTATAATTTTTCTAGTACCTTCAGTTATTACTTTAATTGTTAGTCAGAGACATTCAAACAAGATTTATCATCATTACATGTTAACATTTAAAGAATTATATGCTAATTTTTACACCTTATTGATAGGTGACATTGGGAATTATTACTATGGACAGGGTCATCCTATGAAACCACACCGTATCAGAATGGCACATAATCTGATCTTGAACTATGGACTTTACAGGAAAATGGAAATATATGTAAGTACTTTCTCAATGTCTCAGACCAGAGAAAAAGATTCATCTTGACAGCTATTTTCAACTAAAAAAAAATGTCATGTGATAAAACAATATAGTTGTAAATACAAATGTTCCACTGTTTTAGTTTGTGTGAAGTGATAAACTTTGAAATGTATGGTAAATTGTAAAAAAGTGCTGTTTTCAAATCAGTTTCAAAAAACAAGTGGTCCTGTAACTACCATACTGTAAAATATACTTGTATATGTTTTAAAACTGTAAATCTTAGTGGTTTAATTTAAGAATGTTCACCCATGTAAATTTTTAACCCTTTTATTATTAACATATGTATACTGTATCATAACTATTTTACTAATATTGTTACATTTTAATGTAATGCATTGTAATAATTAACTTATTAATAAAGAGTTATTATTTAACACTCTCTGCAAGGGCATCCTTTACTGTGCATGTTACAGAGGTTTTTAATGACTTGCATTCAAGATTTATTTAAACTACTTTTTATGTTATACCAATTAGTACAGCATAAAATTGTAGCTAATAATCCACTTTTGAATAGTATACAAGTTTTATGTTCTTAATTTCATAAGGCAATATTTAAAAAAAATCCAGAATTTTCCCTAGTGTGAGGAATGCGACATTTTTTCTCTAGGCATCTTCTCTTCTCTAATTTATTCACCACCCCTCCAATAAGTATGAAATGTAATCTAAATTACTCATACAAACCATAATTTTTATAGCTTTCAATCTTGTTTGGTAACGGAGCCATCAAATAAAAAATCGGACCCATCTTGCCCAACCACCTGTCACATCCTTTCTTTCAGGATTTGTTAATAGTTCTCTCTTACATTTAATACTATCTTATATATAACCAATAGAAAGCCGAGGTTTTCATCTATCAAATGATGTATTATATTACATTGTTTTCTGAATGGAGAATTCAAAGCTACTTAGGATAAATGAATATAATTTAATGTTATAATTTGAACTCATTCTAGAAGGAAAAAATGGCAATTTAGATTTATTTAGTCTTTTTTTTGTAGTTATGAGGTCAGTCAAATTGACCAATCTTGTATAGAGTTAGAGTAAAGAAAATAACAGATAAAATATAAAGTTTAACTGAAAACTAACATTTGAAATATATTTGAGAGGTTTTAGAGATTACACAAATGAAATTTAAAATTTTTTGAGATGAAGACAAGTATTTTTAATCTTAACTTGAAAATCACTTTGCACAAGGACTATTCAAAACAAATAGTGTTGAAAAACTTGATATGTTCATGGACAAATTTTTTTAGTTTATTAAAATATGTGAAAGGCTTGTACTGTATACTGAAATTCTGCCAACTTTTGTGAAGATATACATACTATATTGTAAGTTTGTAGTATCAAAACTATAATGACTTTAAACGAGTACAAAGTGGTCACATGGTTGGTCAATTTGACTGAGCCCATGTCGAGAGAGTTAAAACATTAAAGAGAGACATAAATACATGTATGCTTGGTATCTTGGCAGTTGGTGGGTTAAAAGCTCAAGATGGCCATTTACAAAGCATTTTCACTTCAACCCTTTTGCAGAAATATAAAAGGTGAAATTAAGTTTTCCTTTTTAACAAATGAAAAAGTTTTAGGTATGCAAATGCAATTATAAAATGCATGTTAGGATAGTTGCAACAAGAGCCTTCCACAAATAGGAAGGTGACACAATCTCCTTTTGCAGTAACTCCCTAAGCACTTGCATTGAAATAACTTTATTCTTTTCCTCAGCATTGTCTTGAATGTACATGTTTTAAAATTATTAATTAATTATGCAAAATTTGCAATAATTTATGAAACAGTATTTTATTCAAGTATAAATAACTGTTTCTTTTTTCCTGCTTACCCATTATCAATTCTCAAGTGACTGTAACTTCTACTTTGTTCTGTGATTGTGACAATGTTACTAATGTGGGACCTGCAGCTACTGGAGACTTGTTGTCTGTGCAGGACATGACAACCATTGTTCAACAAGTTGTGGCTTCTTTCATGCACACAGAGCTTCCTTCACCTGTTTGTTTGGCTGAAGTTCCTTCTCCTCAGTTTAAACATGACCAGGATGATGATGATTTTGACCAGTTGTCCCCCCACAAGGGTTTGCTCTTGGTACTCCTTTATCAGTGGAGGAAAATCCTCACCCTTCTAACCTGATTTTGTAGGTATGGTCTTTCTATTTCTAGAGTCAGGGATAGAAATAATGAAATAAAATTGCATTCACTCCAGGGAAAGCTATCAGGAAGATTACATTCTTTCATGTAAAGTTGCATTTCTTCATGAATTGTTTTTTGTTTTTATTTACTTAATCCATGCAATATGTTCACTTTCATTGGTCGTAACTAAAGGAATATGAATGGACCATGCATTCCTGATCAGGAAAGCCAGCTTAAAAATGAAATTTCTCAAGCAAAGTTAAATTCCTTGGAAATGTAGGAATGTAATTATTCAATCCCTGACAGTTAATTTTGATTCCACCTTTTCTTTACTACATGAAACCCATACTCAAAATTACTTTATCTTTCTTCCTTCCTCAATTATTAGGGTCCATATGGATTTGCTTCATCCCCTGGTAGGACAACAGTAAGTCTACAGGCTTACATCCTAGAACTTGAGGTTTGATTCCTCACAGTGGACACACCAGATAGCATAATGTGGTTTTGCTCTTAAAATAAACATAATGAATACAACTTGCATCTTCAATCTAGTCATGGGGCATTTGCAGACAATGATTATGGATTGGGGCTGAGATTCCATTATTACATGGACGATTTGTTTCTTCTTGCCCCTCCTCTGAAAGACTCCTCTCACACCTCCATTCTTTTGCAGGAGTTTCTCAGCTGAGTGGGCTAATCAAGTATTCCAAGCGTGCATGCCCAGTACTTGATACATCTGAGCATGTTCTTCAACTCTCTTCTTAGTTGAGCTCAGCTTTCATCTCTTTGCCTGCAAATAATGTAATGTCTTGTCACCAAGATTTGCACTTTCAATTTGCACCCTTCATTTGCTTTTTGGGACTCTGGCTTTACTAGAACCACTCATTCCTTTAGGTCATTTACACATGTGCATCCTCCAGTGGTCATTGCAAGACTAGTGGAACGTTTCTCAAGATCTGTTGTTCATGATAGAGTGCTTTCTTTTGTTCCTGATTAATGTGATTTTGCTAATTTTTTCCCACTATCTACCTTTGCCTAATCTTATCCCCATGCTGTCTTGAACTTAATGTAATTTCAAGACTAGGTTTCTCAGGTGTGTTTTACTTCTCTTTGTAATTTGTTCCCTGCTTCTTCTTTTTAGGTTTTTTTATTTCCTATCCAAATATGCTAGTCCATTTACAAATACTATTACCACTACTTTTGTCCATGCATGCATGCCTCATCCTCCTTCCTTTGTTACTTCGTATGACTAGACCTAACTTTGTGCTGTATTGCCTTTCTTATTCTGAGTTGGGGGTCAGATCTTCTGTCTTTTATCCATATTTTCTTCAGCTTAAGCTTTCCCACCTTCCTCCATTCATCTTCTTTCTGTGGTAATCCACTATTCCCATGTGGGGTTTTCAGTAGATGCTCTTTCACTTATCTTCTCTACTGTGGTGTATTTCTCTTCCTCATCTTTATCTCTTCATATTTGGTTAATCTGTTGCTAGAATTTGTTGGAATGTGATGACCTCAAGGGTTTTGCCTCCCTTTTTCTCTCGTATGTCTTTGTCTGTCTCCTTTTTTCTGCCAATGTGATTTTGTTGGAGTGCTTGTTTCTCTAGGGTCATATGTTGGTACCACATGTTCTTCCTTATCTTCATTGGTTTACTGTCTCTCCCCTGCTCCTTCTATCTTCTGTCCTCCTGCTTCTTCTCTCCCTGTCACCACTTCCCATTCCTCTGTTCTTATCTATCTTTCCACTGCTCGTAGACTTCAGTGCTGTCAGTCTTGGCGATGACTATGCTGTGGGCTCAGTCAGTGGGGCCTGTTTACTTCGGTTTACAGACCTTTGCCTACTGTTTGCAGCCAGTTGTGGAATACTGGAAGTATGATCAGAAAACCTTACCCTTCGTTTTTTCCACTCTGCCTCCATTGTCTCCTGCTCACGTTACTTTCCCTCCTCCAAGGGACCTTGTCTCTTGCCAACAGCCATGACAGGTTGGATGTAATGGCTAAAGACTATGGGATGGATTTCTTCCCCTCTTTTCATGGTTCCTGAGGAATTTAGAGCTAGGCATCTGGTCTAATCATTTCATGTCTCAGTTGGTTTATTGACTTCTCTTGATTTACCCTGGGGACTTTTCTCACCCCTACGATGAGTTTCAGGTTTTTGGATGACTGAGGTTGAGCTTTTTACTACATTTTGTAGCATCAGTATATTGGAAATCTTATGGTTTCCCCAAAATAAAAATTCTATCTCTATGTTGACAGACTGATGTCTATCTGAGCTATTCATTGACACTCTGTCAACTGACAAAAATATTTTTATTTTGGTAGTGGAAAATAGAAAGTTTTCAGTTACAGGGCTAGAGATATGTTGAAATGTCAGGTTGTGAATTGCTAGATCTAAAGTGATGTAAACATACATTAATGAGTGCTTCTAACAAAGAAAATTTGCTCTAGAGTTGTACACATCTGGTTGGGCTATTGAAATTTAAAATAACTTGTTCTTATCATTAAAAAAAAGTTTATATTTTGTCAGGGTATCTACCTAGGTGGAAGGAGCTCAAAATTTACTTGTCCACATAAATTGAAAAAAAAAGATGCACAGTGTTATTTTATGATGAAGTCCTAAATAAAACCTTGTACAGCCAGTCATTGTTATTCATTGCCCCCCTTTTGTTTGTTGTTTCATAAATTTATCATTTGAAAATAAACGAACTCTATCGCTACATGTTTGGTCAGTTCAACTGATCTCATAACCACTTTGTAATCACCATAGTTTCCATGTTATAACGTTTCATACAGTATATGTATCTTCACAAAATTTGGCATATTTTTAGTAAACATTAAGTCTTTTGTACACAAAAAGTCAGGCTTTTTAATGAAGTATTTTTACTAAAGATTTGTCCATTAATATGCAGAGCTTTTTTTTTTACTAGTCTGAGTGCAAAGTGATATTCATATTAAAATTTAATATTGTAAAGCAGGAGAGTTCAACTGAGGAAACTTTTAATGCAAGCCATGGTTTTTTTTATCACTTTAAACATTGCAACAACTTGCACAGCATCAAAATTCCAGGAGAGGCAGTAAGTGCAGACCGACAGGCAGTAGAAGAATTCCCTGGCTTACTGAAGGACATAATAGAAAGTAGTGAATATTCTCCACAATTGGCCTTTAATGTGGATGAGACTGGTATTTTCTGGAAGCAAATGCATTCTCATACATACATTGCCTGTAAGGAAAAGACTGCACCAGGACTTAGACAGCTAAAGACTTCCCAACTCTCTTGCTTGAGAGAAAATCAGTAAGGGATTTGAATTTAAGACCCTTGGTAGTTTATCATTCGGAAAATCCTCGAGCACTGAAGGGCTACAGCAAGGCAAGCCTGCCTGTAGTATGGTGTTCAAACTAAAAAATATGGATGACTCAGGATATTTTTCAAGAGTGGTCTATTTGTGATTTTTGCCCAGCTGTTAAGCACTATTGTGAGAGTCATGATCTTCTTAAGAAAGAACAGTTACTCCTCAGCAATGCTTTTAGTCATCCAATCAACCTTGACCCCTTAACAACAGAAATTAAAGTTGAAGTTGTGTTTTTTCCACCAAACATGACATTCATATTGCAGCCCATGGATCAGGGGTGATTGCTGTCTTTGGGGCATACAACCTGTAATGTGAAGATGGCATATCCATCAGGGAATTTTGGTGTGATTATAACATCTTGAAGGCAGTGAAAAACATCAGAGAGTCATGGAGGGAAGCGACTGTCAAGTGCATGAACAGTGTGTGGGAAAAGCTGTGGCCTGATTGCTAAATTCACAACATTGTATAACTTGCAAAACAGGCTTATTTCAGTGAAATTAATTAGGATGATGTGGAGGAGTTACTAAATTCTCATGGATCTTACAGAGCTGACCCAACAAGCAGAAGATGTAGCTGCAAGTGATGCTGCTGAAGAACAGTGCAGAAGTACTCTGACATCTTTAATAAGATGAATCAACCAGGGAACTTGCCTCTGAAAATACAAATAATATAGTCTGGTTTATATGGAGCCTCATAATCTACTACATGCCTACATATATAGCTGCGTGCAGGTCATGGATTTATTTTAATGTTTATGTAGCAGGCATGACACGTGTACCATAATGATTATTAATTTATTGTTGCAAATATATTGATGCTGCATATAATTTATTTATGTGTAGGGTTCCTGTCCTTTTGGACATGATACTGCTGACAAGATCACAGTTTTTTACCACTGCATGATCAATTTTGGCTATGTTACACAAACGTATAAAACATTACACGGAATGTCTTAAACATTATACAAATGTCTAAGCTGTCACCCGTAACAGAAACTTTTAAGCCATAGTTTAAAAGATAGCACCATGCTCAGTTTCAAGTATTGAATCGGCAATCACAGTGATGGCTGATGTCAAATTATAGCTAACAATGTATGACTGCAAATCTTATAGATACTGTAGATAAAGTAGCCATCCTTGTAGCTGACTATAAGGAGTAGTAAGAATTATGCAAGCAGGAGATGGTGAAAATGAGGCAGAAATTCTACAGCCATATATTTTATTTAGAAGACATTTTGTTTCGGATAAAGTGCAGCAGTGATGGTTCACCAGTGTTTAGGATCATTACAGTGGAAGAGGGTTGTAGAAGTGTCATGACCCAAACTTTATCAGAAATGGAGGGGGAAAGGTGTATTAATATCATCAATTCATAATTGTCAATTAACACATTTTAAACCTTGTAGAGTATACAGAATGTAGAGGAAATCTGGCCAGCTGCAGCAAAACTATGACTGCTCTTACTATGGTCAGTGGAGAGGAGGAAATATAACAACTACAAGAAATATTAAATATGTTTATTTGTATACATATGCTATTATATTATGACGCGTCTTATATTTGCATTAGATATATATATGCATGCATCCATACAACTGGCAAAATTCATATAGATATTTATATATATATGGCCTTGCAATTTAAAAATACTAAAGCCTTTATGTATATAATATTAATACTAGCTACCATGCATATATAAAACTTGTTACAACATCCAGTCCATGCATCATTCCAGTATAGTTCAGTAGTCCCTCCAATCCAGTGTCTACAGACTTTCCATAGCTCCAAGGTATAAATGTATTAGCTATATATATTTTACAAGCATATATATATTATTTTTGATAAAAGAAGAACATTTAATTTTCCCATTCTTGGTCTACCCATACCTAACTGTCATTCCGTATACCGTGTTAAAAGGTATTATAATATCTCAACTAAAACGGTTCTTAATAGTCTGTAATAACTAATTTTTTTTTATGGATAATGTTCTATTATTAAAAAATAAACAAAGATAATGGCTATAAAGACTGGCAATTAACAAAATACCTTACTTTATTTTCTAATAAATACAAAAATATATTAGAAACTAAACTTCAATTAGGGAAAATATTTTATAAAAATAAATAAAATAAAGAGGGAGTTAGTTATGTTAATTTATATGTAGCTAATAGCATTTTTTTCAAGTAATTTTATTCAGTATAACCAGCATGGAAAGACTAACTTCAAGTAGCTGGGCTTTTCTTGGTGTTTCTGTGTTATACTTGAATAATTATTCAGGAGAAAGGGGGGGAGGTTGGGATTAAGAACTTTTAAGGTAGGGTGTATAGTTCTATTTAATATCTTTTTGTAAGGGTGGAAGTTGGGAGTTTAATTAGTACAAATATTAGGGTGGCTTCATTTCTACTTTAAGAAATTTAAGGGTAACTGGCTATAAACAGTGAAAGGCAGTAGAATCTGAGACTTTGTGGGTGTAAGCACTCAGCTTTGTACACTTATTTGATTTTTTATGATTTTCCATGACGGCTAACTAGATTGACATCGGCATTTTGTCTTATAGATGGGATATCCCCCATTGCATTTGGGTGCTATTACCACAGACGTTATATGTTATGACAATATGTTGATAACCTGGACTGATGACTTGATAGATATAAATACTAGCTAACGTGCATGTATAAAACACGTTATAAAATTCAATCCATGCATCATTCCGCAATAGTTCAGTAGTCCCTCCAGTCCAGCGTTTACAGATTCTCCATATAGCTACAAGGTATAAATATAGTAGCTACATATATTTTACAAGCATATAGATAACATGTTGTATGTTGATCACCATGCATCATAGTGATCATACATACAGTACCACTATTAGTGATAACATTGTGGCAATGATGTTAAGAGCAAGTCATCTAATCTGCATGAAGCCAATCCAGAGGTTTTCATTGTTTCCCAAAAGAGCATCATACACCAACTATATATTTACTTAACCTAAACTGTTTCAAATAGGACAGTATTGTTATTATACAGGTTTATGTTCATGATAGATGTAAATAAATCTAAAGAAACAATTATTAAAAAATTTTAAAGGGGGGGGGGGAATATGGATCTTAAAAGATACGGAAACAAGATAAGTAGCTTAGAGTGAAAATGCAATAAAAAAAAGCTTAAGGTTTGAGACATAGTGTCTACATTATTCCCTCAAGCTACAAGTCCATATTTTGTCTTTCCTAAATATTATAGCATTTAGATAATAATGATGATGACAAAACCTTGTCGAAACGTTGTACATTTAAAATTCGATGACGAGGAACCCACTTTGAGACTAATAATGGCTGGAGACGGCTTAAATGGGTAATGAAGAAAAACTT
Source organism: Limulus polyphemus (assembly GCF_000517525.1). Lineage (NCBI taxonomy): Eukaryota > Metazoa > Arthropoda > Merostomata > Xiphosura > Limulidae > Limulus > Limulus polyphemus. The sequence continues at coordinate 195,730 of NW_013665901.1, forward strand.
TAATATAAGTTTAACATGACAGTTTCAAGCCGTCTCCAGCCATTATTAGCCTCAAAGTGGGTTCCTCGTCATCGAAAAAGAAAAATAACATCTTCTTTCCATCAAGACGAGCCTATTTCATCTTCATCCAGTTTTCCAAAGACAGCTTTTTGTATAACAATTTAACATACGTCATTCGTCAAACTAAAATATAATAATTTACAATAGTTGCATAACAAGCGTTGTTTTCCGGTCAGGAGCCTACTATGTGTGTGTTGTGGCTTGTGTTCCACATCACGTGCTGTCATATTTCACATTCTCGTGATCCGCCACAAGGTGTGCGTCATCACCAAGTTATTTCGACACACCGTGCTTGTTTTCGCATCTTGTCCTAACCGCTGTTTATTTTCCAGATGACATCGATACGGTTGTATTTTACAGTTGAAATACAATAAGGTGATGCAATTGTATACTATTTTAGGTTGTTTTTTTTATACGCTATGAATGAACAACACCTAGAAAATGCTAACCTATTGGGAGACCGTAACGATGTAGTAGGCTATATAACACGAGTAAATGCAAAATGAAAACTGTTACAATAATATATAGGTTATCATTTCATACATACAGACTGTATGTATGGTGTTTTTGTGAACAAAAATTTGATGTACTACGTTGTTTCAGAAAGATACAAAATTTTATTCAAACGTTGAGGAAAAGAGGATTTATTTGGTGTTCCCGAAAAAATCTTAGTTCTTTCATCTTATTTTTGTTTTAGCTGATGAAATTTCCTTAATAAAACCTTTTCTTTTTCACACACACAAACAACTTTAACAATGTAATTTGATCACTAGTTAATGTGTGGATCTTATTGAAATTTTAATTTTTAAATATTTTGTTTGTTTAAGAATCTTCACAAAAGATTATATGTGCATAGCCGTCCGAATTTTGAACTTGTGTAGACTAGAGGGAAGGCAGCTAATCAACAGCACCCACCATCGACTCTTGAACTTCTCTTCTATGGCCTATTAGTGGGATTTAACAGTCACTCTTATGACGCACCCACGGTCTCAAAGTACGAAGCTCGTTTTTGTTTTTGCAACAATATTGCAAACCATGAACCTTCGGATTCATAGTCCGGGCACGCTATCCATTTCTCATCATTGTTTGTTCCGTTCTTATGAGAAACCAGCTTAATGAATGGAAATCGTTTATCAAAGAACAGTCCGAGGCTAAAAGGTTTCGACGTTGTTTGCTTACACTAACATAAAATGTTATTTGTGAAGCCTTAGCCGGAAATAAGTAATACAGTATCACATAAATGAAACTGATAGCTAGACTTTAAACAGATCAGAAGTAAAACATGTTTTCTTTGTTAAGCGATACACATACCTTAAACGCTTCATGCGTATAATGACTTTTTTGACCGAGCATTAACATTAACTCTTGCCAAGCGTGTTTTTTTTTCTTTTTGCGACACAGATTATTTATGTGATAGTTCGATCTCCCTAGATCACGGTCCACCGGTAGGACAGCGGCAAGTTTAAGAACTTACAGCGCTAAAATCCCGGCTTCGATTCCCCACGGTGGACACAGCAGATAGCCCAATGTAGCTTTGCTCTAAATCAAACACACAAGGACAATAACCCCCATAAGCTCTTAAAACTGCACGAGACCATTTCAAAACACACCCCATAACTCCCCAAATGGACAACACCTTTCTCGGTCTTGCGTTCGTGGAATTAACACTGCTGCAATGCTTCTTAAGTCAGTGAACCTATATATAGGCACCTAACTTATAGAACACCTGCCCCCTCCCCAACTTTGCCAGTTATTGTACATACTATATTAGCCTGACTTAGATTTGCCCCCCCCCCCTACACTCTCCAACAAAGTTTGGCACTCCTGAACCCATGCTTAAAAACCAAACAAATCATACAAATGCTCCCATAAAGAAATATGAACATTTAAATACAGTAATTCTTTTTAATTATGTAATAACCGCAAATGAAACCAGAAAATTTGATTGTTTTAAAGAATCATGATCTGCAGTTTGTTTTGTTACAGCTGTCCCACCGGGGGACGTTACTGTCATTTACAACGAAAAGCGTAAAGTACTGGAGAATGGGGGGTCATTGAATAAGTTCTGAATTGTTTAATGATGTCAGTAGGCTTGCGCCTGTAGCTTTAATGGCTATCTAAAGTAAACTATTTTCGTGGACTTTCTGCGCATTTTAAGAAAGTAATCTAATGTGTTTTGAAAATTAATAGAACAACTTTATTTATTTTCCCTCTTTCTACTTCACTAAAACATGCAACACATTTAAAAAAATTAAACTGTTCAAAAATAATTCTTGAAACGGAGTTTATATTACAAACAAATGCCGTTATTTTTCGAAGTTAGCATGAAAGTGATTATTTAATCTATATTGTAAAATCATATTTGGAGTCCCATTCCGAACTTACAATCATATTAGTAAAAAATAAAGAAGTTAGATGAACTCTTAGCCGTGGTTCTTTCTTGTAAGTTATTTGTTCACTACACAGTGTCAAAAGATATAGGAAATTATGGTTATTAATTTACTAATATTTACGTTTGAATGAGCTGATGCCCCTGTAGGTTTCTTGCCGAATCGGTATTCTTAGGTGCACTGATTGTACATTAAAAGTAATTGGATGGGAGCTGCACAATAACAGGATGTTCCGTCAGAAAATGTGTAACTTAGTGAATCTAAATTCGCTGACCGCTACTGAGTTTTCGAAGCAAAGACGGAAACTGAATGCAACGTAAGACACAGCGAAACAATCAAAGTCAAACAAGTATATTTTGTGACGCCTGTATTGTAAAAATCCCTAATAAATCTAATCTGATGAATCTAAATCTGTATCTCAAATTTCTTTTAAATTTGTTTCAAACCGAGAAGACATGGCATTATATATATATACGAAATAATAATGGTATTCCTCTCAGGGCGCAGGCGTTACTCACATAACTGTTTGTTATTCCCATCGCAATGTAAGGGAACTTGTATCTTCCAGTCACCTAACTTGCAAGTGGAAAAGATTATTTTCTGTTTCTATATAACATTCCCCACTTTAAAGAAATACTTTACACAAGAAAGTGCATGCTTGTGATACTCTAGTTGAATGACCCAATTCAATAAGATATTAAGGCATAAGGAACTTAGTGGCTTCCTTGACCAAAACACGAGTTTAAAACTACACACTCTTTTTGTGAAGAAATAAAATTTGGGAAACGTTTGCATTAAATAGGGGGTTAGGAAACACGTAGTATGCCTGCATACCATATAACGCTGCTACGTTAGTTTATGCATGCTGCAATGCATCACCATTGCTCTGATGGAATTCTGTTAGCCATTGTAGAAGAATTTCAATATAACTGTCTTTGAAAAACAAGTAAAATATTTTGTTACCTTCAAGGCTATCTACAGTCAGGGAAATAAAAAATATAGCTTTCATAAATGGGTGTAATGTGAAGATAAGATGCTTGTCTAGTATTTCTTATGTTCTTTAGTTAGTAAGGTGAACATTCAAAGTTGAACTAAAATTTAATTTTTTATACATGCACGTTTCTTTCCATGGTTGTAGTTTTCACGTACGAATGCTAGTCAAGGAATGTGGTTAAGTTCCTTTTACTCTAATTACTTATTTCTCTGGGCCATTTCCCTATGGTATCACATGATCTTTCTCGTGGGAAAGATGACTATAAAGTAAAATATACTGTGTAAAGATGGACAGCGATCATTTCCACTTGTAATCACTTGTGCATCTTAATAATTGATTTAAAGATGATATTGCAGTTTTATAGTGATCGCTCTTAAATTATATAATCATTATTATTCTGATGTCTCTTTCTTTGATCTCTGAAACTGCAAATTTAAACGAAATATAAATATATGGTATAGTTATATGAAAATATAATCGAGAGAAAAAAAATTGTGAGCTAAGTGTACGTTTATTCTTATTTAATACACACACACATATTTCAGTCATTCTAAAAGTCTGAGGCTGTGAGTTTTGTTAACAAACATCTCTAGCATTTAGGTTTTTTACTTTCCAGTGATATAATCACACCTGAGAACTTTTCTATTTGGCAGATCCTAAATAAACAAATTATACAGTATATTATTGAACCATAACTTCAAACACTCAATCATAAAATCTTCAGTAACATAGTAAAGAGCTTTAACTTGAGTTTCCTCCGAATACAAAAATTGCTCCCTTCTTGCTCAGTCCCATTAAAATGTTTAAAAGCATTTTTTTTTGTAGGGAAACCATTCGAAAAAACTCTGAGATGCGTAAGTGCAGAAATCTTCATTGTTATACCCAGTAAGAAATATTGTAATTAAATGTTACTTAATTTTCATTGGACGAAATTGCAGTCAGAGTTTCTATACAGAAGCTCAAGAACTAGAACACTAACGATGGCATATTGAAAAATATCTAAATATTTTTTTTTAATAAAAAAGACCCAAAAAACGATGTGCACTGGTGAGGAACTCGCTGCGGAAACGGGGAACCAATTCTTCTGGTGATAAAAAACAATACACCACAGACCCAGTAAGTCAAAGGAAATACCGGAGATTCGGAGTTGAAATCAGGAGACTTTTCAAATATGTATAGTAAGAAAGGTTTATTATAACGTATTGAAAAAAGAAAAAGAAACAAAAAACAATGCCATTGCTATATGATTACATAAAGGGTGTCTGAAGCTGTGTGTCTCTCTAGTCACAGACTTTGTCCACAGGTTTAGACTATTTTGCAGTACGCTATAATATGAAACAAATTTAATCATATTAGAAATAAATCTATACCAAAATCAACTGAGATGAGAGCTCAGTGTAACTTCGAACACGTAATACCTCAATTATTTCTTCTGAATAAAACTAATAATCGTTCGTGTGTTGTGTATATTTATATTATCAAAATTAAACAGTGCCGAATTTCAAAGCTATTGGCATATAAACATTCACTGGATTTTACTCTTTACCATTGAGAAAACTGAGCTAAAGTTCGGGTCACGAGTTCGAATCCCATCACCGAAAATCTTCGTCCTTTCAGACGAGGTCGTCTTATAATGTGACGGCCAATCCCATTAGTCATTGGTAAAAGAGTAGCCCAAGAGTTAGCAGTGGGTGGTGTTGACTAATTCCCTCTAATCTACCACTTCAAAATTAGGGACGGCTACCGCAGAGAGTCCTCAGTAGTTTTGCGTGAACTTTCATAAACACACTGAGCTAGTGAGAGTCAGTGTTATTTGAAACTTTAATTCTTTGTTCATCATAGTGGAATTTTTGTTTTTCGATGTGAGTTAGTATGTTTCGTATGAAACTTATTTAGCTGGAAGATGGAACCCACGATAAACCACATCTAGCCAGTTTCCATTAGATAACGTTCACTGTAATAAACCAAGCTAGGCTGATAAGAACTGACGTCACGCGATATTAAAGTTTTCATCATGGACTTTGTTATCCAGAATTCAGTTCACTCCTAAAGATATGTTCAAAATACTATAGTTTTGATTCTATTCTTAAATTCTGTAACCCATGAATCATTCAGAGGTTAGTGACCGAATCCATTTTTATGATTCTAATAAAAAAATGGGTTCGGTGTAAGTAACATAATTGTGAAGGACCATAGAAAGCATAGCTCCACGATCTCATGTTAGCAATACGACAAAACCGGTATAGGGAATAGTTGGAATGAGGTAGAAAACTAGTTGCCAAAAAAACAACATCATTTGTCTCCATAGCTACTTGGTAACTTAAGCGTTAATGGCTTGTAAAATGTTATGCATGACGATAGTGCGAAAAGCACCTTTCATGCTAAAAAAAGAGACGTGGCGAAAATCCAACCAAGTCTGAATAATGTAGAATTTATAATAACAGGACGAAATACCATGACTCATTCAAATGAAATCAACGAGAATTAAAGTTAAGAATTTTTCTTAGCCAAAGGTACATAAAAAAAAGATGCGTTCTTAAATGAATGTTTGTAATCAATAGATTTGGCATAAAAGTTTATTGTTGGTGCAGTTTTGAAGTCATTATTGTGTCATAGCCTCACATCGTAGAACATTTTCTTCTGCATATCAAATATACTTTTGGAGTATTTACGATCATCATGTGAAATATATATACACACACATATACATTTTTGTGTACAATAAAATTTGGATGAACTCAAAACACAGAACATACATATGAACGAAAACAAGAGTTATCTGGCATATCACAAATTTATCTCGAGTATCGATCGAAGATCGCATGTTTCTCATGTATGTTATGCTAAAACGATTTTGAAGCCTCATTACGTCGTTACTGTCCATGTCGCTACGTTCAGTCATGCTCTATCTGACTGACGGTCGGACATCTTGACAACAGCCCTGCAGCATAGCTTCAATTGGAAAAGACTCTTTCGAAAGATCTGCATGCCAAAAGCACACCATCACTCCCTACCTGCTTTCCATAAGCCATCTATTGTATGATGACGACGGTTTCATAGCGCTCATTTGAACAGTCCAAACGCACATAAATTAATAGGCGCTGCTATGATTTGATCGCTATGTCTTCATATAAGATAACATGAATATTTGTTGCATTCTCCAGGTGCTTGAGGTGTGTGACAGTTGAACGGATATATCGTCAAAGAAACTTGTATGCATGTGATGTGATGTGTCGCTTGTCCAGACGGAAGTCTTTTTTTTATTATATTGCGTAATGTTGTCTGGAGCACGTGGACGGCTTTTATCACTGATCTTTGTGTTTATGGAGTCTCATTTTTTACAAGCCGCCGCACATTGCTTACTACAACTGAAAAACGACTTGCTGCAGATCTTTTTCTGGATGGTCCTTGTTTTACAAAATGATTCAAACTTCTTTGTTTTCTAAAGATGTTAAGTACAGGGTTATCCCCGTCTTTAAAGTTTAAAGCCACGATCTGAACATATCTTTATGATCTGAGTGTATGAATATTTTGCGCCCGAAAATGTCCTAAAATTTACGAGGCATGCATCTTTTCTGGCCCTGTAAATAAACTGTTGAGTTGTCTGTATTTTATAATCTAATCTGATGTTGAGAATACAGTGCTAACGTCATAGGATATTATTTTTATTCTAGTAATCGTGAAGCATACATATCAAATCAACATCAACTGAATCTGATAATAACAGAGCAACTTGTTATACACTTAACATATATTTTTCTCTAGACCACAGATATCCAAACGGAATAATGATTGTTTAGTTTGTTTTGTTTTTGTAATTTCGCGCAAAGCTACACGACGGG
>NW_013665901.1:204035-221677 GCF_000517525.1 Limulus polyphemus
CCACCTGTTGGGCTACTCTTTTTACCAACGAATAGTGGGATTGACCATCACATTATAACGCCCCCACGGCTGAAAGGGCGAGCATGTTTGGTGGGACGGGGATTTGAACCCGTGACCCTCAGATTGCGAGTCGAGCGCCTTATCCACCATGGAATAACGAAATGATAATGTATAACTTTTGAAGTAGAAGTCCAAGATAATTTTAAACTGACAAAAATCAAAATGTACTTCACTTTAAAACTTTATACAATTGGAGTTCATAGAATATTTAACGTTAAAACAATGCAATTGGACATAAGGTGTGTTTATGATGACATTTATGTATTTTTTTATTGTTTAGAAGATCACGTATATTTACTTTTTGTTGAAGTTTTTAACGTTAAAACAAAGTAATTTGACATAAGGTATGTTTATGATGGCATTTATGTATTTTTTATTGTATAGAAGATCACGTATATTTACTTTTGTTAAAGTTTTGTTTATCAACTTCTTGCAGCGAAATCTTAGAGGAGGGGGTTTAGTAGTGTGGTTAAGATACCTCCATATTCTGAAATTTGCCCATTTTTTAAGTGTATAATGATATAATTTTTATTGTTTCGTTGTAACTTTCTGACATGAGAAACTTGTAGTGTAAATCTATTTATTCCACAGTAGTGAAAATGGCTAGTTCATAAACCTTAAAAGTCTCATTGAATGAGGTCAAGCCAGTTACCCTCCTCCCACAATATATTTATATACATGCACACATACATATATATATACATACCCTATATTGTATTGATTGGATGTGTTTATGCGTGAAACTAGCTTTGTTTTTCACAGAACTGCATCTATCATATTTCTGCCTCTACACTTCACGTGTTTCTAGTGTATCATCAGTTACTAGCTGATTATTCTATCTGTTGTACAAAAGACTAGGCATTGCAATCGTACGAATGCAGCAACAATTTCGGTTCATTCTGATTTTTTTTCTATGTGGAACTTTGCATTTATTGAACATAAATACCCCATTTTTATCTTTATTACATAACACTTGCATTATTTTACATTATTTGATTATTAAAAATTATGGTATCAGTAAATAGTTTGTTTTTCGTGAAATAACGAAAACGGTGGTTCAGAATGGTGAGTATATGTAATCTGTTTATCCAATGTAATGTGTGATGTTAAGTTTATCAGTTGTGAATAAACTTATTACGCGAAGAAAATGATAAATAGTGGATCACGCGCAAAATCCTTCCTTCATGTTAACAAAAGAATCAGCATGATCTCAGTATTCTTTGCTGCTGTTTTAAGTGCGATGATAAATAAAAACACATTAGACATATATCCTTTTAATAACAATAGAGAAAAATTGAAAATTGAAAAGGAAAGCAATATGTTTTTGTTTTGTTTTTGGAGTTAAGCATAAAGCTACACCAAGGGCTATCTGTGCTCTGCCCACCACGGGTATCGAAAGTCCGCAGACATACCTCTGTGCCACTGAGGGGCAAGGAAAGCAATAACGAAAAGTTAAATGTTTGACTGAAAACATCTGTTGCGAATGAAGAGTTTAACACTCTTTATTCTTTAAATATTTACCAAGCATTATTAAAATTTATGAATTGTTATTGAATAAACTTAATAGTATATAGGGTAAATCACTCTTTATAAAGACGATTTGTACGTGTGTGGCGTAGTATTATGTGTGGAAATTCGATGATGATTTTTCAAAACTTGATACAAATTGGTCGTTTTAACAACTACTGAAATAAAGTACATGCATAAAAATGTCCATTAATCTTGCGACTGTTATTGATCAAATGAAATTGAATCGCATGTTTGTCATTACGGTGAATTGACTCTTTTTGTGTATACATCTGTGTGTATGTTTGAGTAGATGTTAGCAGGATTCTGTACGTGTGTGCTTATGTAGATGTAAGTGGAATTCTCTGGGTGCAGTTGTATCTAGTTGTAGTTGTATTAGTAGAATCATAAGTGTGTATTTGTATATATATATATATACGTGAGTGGGATTCGGTGTGTGTACTTGAATAGATGTGAGAGGGATTTAATGTACACGTACTGACTGGATGTGTTTGCGCTTGTATAGAAGGGAATGAATTTCTCTGTGAGAGTACCTAGAAGGTGGTGGGATTCTATGTTTGTACTTGTATAGATGTTAGTGGGACTGTGTGTGCACTCCTGTATAGATTTAAGCAGGATTCGATGTGCGCGTACTTGAGTGGATATAAGAGGGATTTTGTGTTTGTGTTTATTTGTGTAGATGTGAGTGGGATTCTGTGTGTGTACTTGTAAACATGTGAGACGTATTATTTGCATGCGTGAGCTTGTATAGATCTGAGCGGGATTCAGTGTGGGTACTAGTGTAGATGTGAGTGGGATTCTGTGTATATTCGAGTGTGAATTTAAAGGTGTAAGCGGGATTGTGTGTGTGTGTGTGTGTGTACTAGTCTATACGTGAGTGAGACTGCGTATGTGTGTGCTTGACAGATGTGGTCTACTTGTGTAGATATGCGCGGGATTCTACAACATACATCCTAATATATATATATATATACCCTGAACAAGACTAGATGGGCCGTTCGATACATGTAGGATTTTAAATCTTAAGTTTATCTGAATCATGAACTAAAAGTGCGGGAAAAATTACACATGGTGTACATTCTATTCCTTATGTAATTCTACAGTAACATAAGGTCTTACATGCAACGAGATACCATTAAGTCTGAAGTTGAAAACGAAACTAGCTTATTCTACGGTCATTCGTTTCGTAGGACTCTTTTTTATTTATCTATTTATTTTCTTTTTGCAAGATCCAATAAGAACAATATTTGTAAATGTTATTGACCACTATCATCTCATCTTTAAGCTCGGTCATGTAATTTCCTGTATTAAAGTGTCTGGTACGTCTCCGCTGGTTTGAAAACGCATTTCGTGATGCAAGCCATGTTCCAAGCAGCACAGTCAACGAAAAGAATAATAATAGCGTCGTCATTCATCTGCAACAAAGCATGTACACACTCTATTGAATGATTCATGAGGACGAGATAGAGTTAGAGACAGCGATTGAATTCAGAGTAATATTCAAATGGTATTAGAAAAATTAACTTTACAAATGTAATGCTTTAATTACTTTTCCAGTAGAAATTCCTGTAAAAGATTACACATTTTTAATAACTTTGTGGAAGTTTATTTTTTTTAGTACGAAACGCTTTATGATATATTTTTTGATATTACCTGTTTTAAACAATTGTATAGTGAAGTATTAGTAGAATAACACTTATATAAAAAAAAAAGCTGTTGTATTACAGCAACACATAACGTAATAGCAACAACAAATTGGACATTAGTTGCCACTAAAGCTTATAACGGTAGGGATGATGGTTGGTTGGTTGCTGTTAAACGCAAAGCTACACAATGAGCTACCAGTGCTCTGCTCACCACAGGTATCCAAACCCGATCTTTCGCTTCGTAAGCCTGCAGACTTACCGCTGAGCCAATTGGGGAGGGGGAGGGAGGGGGGAGGAATGATGAAAAAGAGAAAAATATTTTAACACTTGATGAATTGTCTTAAATATTATGAAACGTACTAGTTTATACGTTACACTAATGAAAGAACAAGGTTAGTTTGGATAATGAAAACAAACCAACCAAATTTGATGAAACGATAAAAATGACTTGATTATACTATACTTTGACTTAAAAATATCTCATTTATTCACACAGATATTGAGATCTTACAAGGGAATTAATCGACGATTTGAATTACCGAGTTAAGACTGTAAGTTAAGACTGTAAGTTAAGACTATAGTTAAGACTGTAAGTTAAGACTATAGTTAAGACTGTAGTTAAGACTGTAAGTTAAGACTATAGTTAAGACTGTAAGTTAAGACTGTAGTTAAGACTGTAAGTTAAGACTGTAAGTTAAGACTGTAGTTAATACTATAGTTAAGACTGTAAGTAACGCTATATCAAAGTTTAATCCTAAGTCCGTTTTCATACCAGTGACCCTATATAAACTTTGTAGCAAATATCACGTTCAACAAGCGTCATTGATATAATATGGCAGTACTACATTTTGAAGAAGGATCCTTCAATGTTATCTGGTTTTTACACTTTTCAACATTTTAAGAAATAGATGAATACATAGTTGCGCAATGATAAGATAATAAGACGAAAAATGCACCTTGGGAGGTCTGACATTGTTCTGATAAATATTACTTCAGCCTATATAATATTTTTTTCCTGGGATATACGCGTTTGTCATTGCAAAAACAAAAACACAAAAAATAGTGCAATCATCTCTGTTTCTGTGTGCACGTCTACATATTGAGTTATAATGTTGAGGTAATTTTACGGACTTAAAACGCTAAAATCCTAGGTTAGATTCCTCATGGCGGACAGAGCACATATGGCTTATTGTGTAGCTTTGTGTTAAAATAAACAAACAAACAACTTTACCGAGTTTGTATTGTTATCATATCGTGCGCTTGATGAATAGGTAAAGTGTCTTTGTTCATTGTGAAACCTTGTGCCCAGTCTCTTCCTTAAATTCAGTCAGTTTAAAATTCAGTTTAACTCTTTAATACATTTTTAGCTGAATCTCTTATTGAACCAGTTACTACTCTTACCTGTCAGAAATCAGTGTACTTATAGAAAAGGCACAAACTTTCTTCCAAGCTTCTTCTTAAAGTTCATTTGAATAATTTTGTTTCTCGGAGAACGAAGATGAGTAATTGATAAACTAGTTCTACAAAAAAATCATGCAGAACCCCCATTAACAATAATAGGTAAACCAGTCTTCAAATACTTATAAACTTATATACCACTTATAGGACTAAAGAACCTATGAATACAAGCCCAAATGGCTTTTCCCGCGACATCTTCTATGAGAAACTCCCCAAATCCTAAGGGAAAAATTATACTTGACAGGGTGTGACTACTACAAGAATTAAGTCAATGTAGTCCAAAGACACACATGTACGCTGTACTTACGTCAATGCATGCAAATGTGGGGAATGAAAAAAATTCACCTATATTAATTAAAAAAGAATGAAACAGTATATTTCATTTACCATGTATCTCCTTTCTTTTACTTTCAGACTATTTTCAAAACAAAGAATGTCACTCTTTTAGTGTTAATATATCAACAAAGTAACTATCCTAACAAATGGTCAGGCAGTTAATCCCAGCCATAACAAGCAGGTGGTTGATGACTGTGTCTCTGCTGATCTTCATAGGAGCCAAGCCTCTCCTTCACTATCATTTCCTCGTCTGACTCCATTCAAACAACAAAATGTATTATACCAACATCTTCTTCTTCACAAGCTGAGGACAGACCATATTCTGTGACGTCATACATGGGTGATAAGGAAGGGCTGTAGCTATAAAACCACTGACAGAGATATAATGTTGCTTAAAGATAGAGCCGCATAGAAATGAATGTTGGAACATTTTGTTTCATTTTTATATTGAAATACACTAAACGAATGTCATATAATGGTAAAATATCAAACATAAAATATTTCTATGCAAAAGAAATTGTTGAAATAGACTTAGAATTATATATTTTTAATTAAGTTTTGAAATTTGTTACGCAAAGCTGCTTTTAAGAACTAAACGGTACGCATTGGTCATAACAGGGTTAACAGTACCTCTGCTGTATGGCAACCTTACCAGACTGCTAATGTGCAAATTCATGCACGTCAACTAACGCAAACCTCAATCATTTTGGTTATTACTGTGGACAATGTGGTTTTTGTATTGGTAGCTGGGTATTCATTCCATCCTCTGGAAGCTGTAATTCTCAGCTAAACATCAGTAAAAATAGCAAACAATCACCCAACGTTTGTTCTGTGGCCATTCAATTTCTGAGCGAAGACCTGCTATGTCCAAGGATATTTTCTGCAAAGATGAAGCTACAACTTAGAGTAAACTGACCACCAGAATTTTTTCCGAGTATGTTTTGTTTTTTGTTTTTTAATTTCGCGCAAACCTACACGACGGCTATCTGCGCTAGCCGTCCCTAATTTAGCAGTGTAAGACTAGAGGAAAGGCAGCCAGTCATCACCGTCAACTCTTGGGCTACTAACCACCTGGCCATGTCGGGCTTCCGAGTATGACAGTTCTTTTGTCTCTTGGCAACACACACAATACGGTGTTTGCGCCATCACAAAATACCTGAACAAAAGAGCGGCAAAACATTTGTTTGAAAATTAGCACAAATACAAAAAAAACAACAAACATAATGAAGATATTCAGTTTTTGCGCTATGCATAATCTGAAGTTCCTCTGCCTAAACGTTCTTAAGACCATTAGATGCATGACATATTGTTAAAATAGACTTATTGTTTTATAGAAGTGGCGTAGTACACCTTTCTGTACTCATAACTGTTTGTAATAGTGTCAAATGTTGTGTGCATCTATAATATGCTCCTCTATCTGCAGCAGTCATACTTTACATTGTTTCATGGCAAGTAGCACCTAAGATAGATCTTAAATCATCACATACTCTATGGTTAATAGTCACAGCTGTTGGAAATGCTTTCACAGTATCTAGAATCTGGAAATTTACCAAACAACACACCACCACCTTTAGTGATGGCTTTGAAAAATTACTGTTTCATGCTTTGTAAAAACACTAAAATGTTTTTGAGGCTCTCTGAGGTCAAAACAACCAGTTTCAGAAGTGTAGCCATCTTAAATAACCAAGAGATGGGGTCAAAAGTTTTATTTGGTGTTTTGTGCTTATTTTTAGTAGTTTGATATGTTCCGTTGCCTAAAATTATCGTCTGGCTAAATAATACAAATACTAACTATTATTATTGTTGATCTGTTAATTTATTTCGAGATTATATTTATTTGCAAAGAAGTTTTTATGATAAGATACGGTTAACTTTATGTCAAAATAAATCTATTTGTCTTTGTAAATAGAATATCAGACTTGATTAAAATACCCCACTTTAGAGTATAGTCCTTTGTAGTGCAATGTTGATATTTATGATTCAATATTCAAAATAATCACATAACAATCGCACAACTATATTGTGTAGCTACATGACACACCTCTACCAGCAAAGATACGTATATGTAAAGTCGGCTTTGTTGCATTTGTACCTGGAACAGTCTTTCTTGCAGACACATTTGATGAACTCTCTGCAGGTATAAGAAACCTCATGAATGGCGATCCACAACTGGTGTCCAAGACTTGGCTACCTTAGTCCATGTAAATCACCCAGGAGAAACCACCATCTGTTGGCTCTAGCGACTCATAGACTAGATTCTTCCCTAGTAGACTGCCCAGTGGGCATGCTGTAATAGGACATCCTAAATGAAACATAAATGTGTTATATAATATTTTCATGAGTGAAAACAATACCTTCTGTTCATAATATGAAAAAGAAGAGAAATATGTTTACTTGAGTAGGAGGAAATTGTTTCACGGAATGGTTCTTCTGGCAAAAAAATTTCCTCCTGGACTCATTCACAGATCAGAGGTCTTACTGTATATGACCACTATAAGCTTCACGAGTTGTTTGAAATTAAAGGATGTGGTGTCATAGCTACGCCAAGATCTTGCAGATGACAGACTCAGATAATGTGTAGATCTGACTACTTGAAAAAGAGGACTCGTCATTCTACTGATTTCTTGATATAGCAGATCTGCTCCACATATGGCCTTGAGTCATTCATCTTATCCCTTGTGTTACATGTGTTCCTGTGTTTTCTTGTTTAGTGAGTGTGGTATTAGCTTCTGAGCTGTATAAGGCAGCGCAGATGGTACGTAGCTTCGATGTCAATCAAATAATTTCCCTCAATTCTAGCCAAAAGCTTGGTGTCTTCTTATTCTTTTGCTATGGTTTGAACATTCTTGTCTGCATCAAAAGTTGAAAATTATTGAAGATAATTTTCTTCTTCACAGAAGATACAGTATTGCATACGTGGCTTCTGTCATTTACTCTGCCTCTTCTCGTCAGGTTCCCCACTTCTACTGGGATTATTGACACTGGGATTTATTTTCTCGTTTTTCTTTTGACACTTTCCAGATTTGAATTATTGAATTTTGCATGGCATGGCTTGTGCTAAGAGGCATGATGAACCATCAGATTTGACACACTTTTATCGTTTCCGAATTTTATGCTGACCAGCAAGGAATTAAAATATCTTAACTCTGAAAGACTACTCAGGAATCCTTGGTAGGCCCTGGATTTGTCTTTATTTGACTTACCGTGAAATGATTTAGAAGTTTATCTCTGACAAACGAGGAAACGTTTCCAATTTATTTCCATTCTGTCTCATTACAACTGCAATCTGGAAAAGAATAAGATTTAGAATTCTTTGATAGATTGCTTAGGCAGTGTATTCATAATGAGTATACTTAAATGGACGGCAACTGCTTGTAAAAAAACACAAATTTAGAGAACGACGTAAACGGAAGACTTTCAGAATTTCATCCTATACACTTGTGTTTTTTACAACAGGCAATTGCCGTCCATTTCAGTGTAATCATCAAGATTTAGAATAATTTGTAATTTGTATAACCATAGATTTATTCTTAAATGTGCTAACTAAGTAGAAGAAAAGAAGTGTAACAATAAGATATACTAACAAATATACAAAGTGATAATGCGTATAAATCTATATTGGATGTTTGCACATCTAATGAGGTATACAAGGATTGAAAAAAAAAAACACAGATAAATTAGACCTTAGCCCACATACAAAAGATGCATAATCTTCTTATAAGTAAGCCACAAAGCATGAACATTGTTTGACTGACAGCTAATTTGTTATTTGATTGTTTTTTCTAGCTCAAACCTTCATATTGAGCTATTTGCACTCTGTCCACTGCGGGAAATTGAATCCCGAACTTTAGGGTTGTAAGTCTGAAACTTATCGCTGATCCGCCAGGGAACAACTGAAAGAGAAAGTAACAGCTATATTGCTGGACACTCAAACAAACAGATGAACCTGATTAACTTCAATGATGCTTGTCGAAAGTTTGCTAAATCCACAAAAAAAAAAAATAAACATGAGAATGAATTGATAGATGAATGAACCAACAGAGAAACAGACCGAAAAACATTCGACGGGCAATCAGAGGAAACTTTCTACAGCTGTATCAAAACGTTCTGAAAAGCTGTGCTTTATTTAGGTCAGCATCTGGCATTTTGTGGTTCCATTCATAGTAAATTAATATACAAGTAATAAATATTTGCTGTTCTGTGTACAGAACAATATAATTTATAAACATGCACTCTATTACCACTCATAACCATTTTTGACTGTGGTTATTTTCTAAAATTGATTATTATGACCCCAGAGAGTCTCAAAATATTTTGATGCTTTTATCACGCCGATAACAGTAATCTTGAAATTTTCCCCTAAGCCACATGACTACATCTGGCATGACAAAATCCATTTGTATTTCCATATTGCTGTGTTTCACAATATTATACTCTTACTATAGTGTAACACAATATGTAATAATTCTTTCCAGATGTGTACAATTTATCAGCAACTTCAGTCATAAATTGTATCGATGAATGATAAATCTCCTACCACACAAGTAGTGGCAATAATGTTCGACAAATAGTAGAAATACAATTGGTTCTTTCTTTGTCATGCAATATCTGTGTCCAAGAGCCATTAGCAAATGATATTAGAAACTGGTCACAAATAATCATTAACAGAATGTAAAAACCTAAGAAATTACAGGTTTTTTGTATCATCATGATTATTAGTGATCTAGTAGTTGACCATTGCAATTTTCATAAAATCAGTAGAAAGTCCACCCCTCATCTGAGCGACCAAAGAACTGCTTCTAGGAGGGGACTTTTCCTACACCATACTATATTCTTGGAACATGGTCTCCCTTCAGAGATCAACTTTTCTTCTCACTAATAAGTTCTTTATCTGGAAAATCCAATGAATCTCGTTGCCATAGTACTAAAATTTTAACCTTAATACTACTAACAAAAAGTATGGAAGACAGGGACTTTATGAATTTATTTCTAAACCTCAACACAATTGATGGGGCTAGAGACATCATTAGTACAAGTATAGATGAATCTTCTAAGAATACTTTCCAGGGTAGCATTTATAAAAATAACAAAAAGGAATGACCCATGATAGAGTGTGTGTAAGATAGGGATAAGGTCATTACACTAATGCGTATACCAACTGTAGGGGAAATCTTTTATTAAACTTTGGTGAACTAGAAATATT
The DNA here is from genome assembly GCF_000517525.1 of Limulus polyphemus. Lineage (NCBI taxonomy): Eukaryota > Metazoa > Arthropoda > Merostomata > Xiphosura > Limulidae > Limulus > Limulus polyphemus. The sequence goes on from NW_013665901.1 coordinate 214,266, forward strand.
CATTTTTCTAAATGAAAATGCGAGAGAAACAACACAAAGCAAAATAATACTCCTGGAATCTACTTTGTATTTCACTTTATGATATACTGTGCCTCATCTTTATGGCTTCTCCGAATTCGCTTAAACTTTCTGGCGTATCAAACCAGTTTGGAATACATCAGCAGAGACTCTTTGCAAAAGAAATGTAAGGAAACATGCATAACTGGAAATTTCTGGTTGAACTGCGGAATCATCTGGAAACAAGATAAAGTAATTCAATTTATGTTAAATGTTAAGATGTTTTTATGAAGTAAGAGGCAACGATATTAACCTCCTCCATAGACTTGAGAAATTGGATTAAATTAAATAAATTGGCTTTACTTTACAAACAGAGGGGCGAATGGTTCCATTTAACTTGTATCAGTAGCATTAATTAACATACTTTTGATATTCAGAATTGCCCATCTTTTGTTTAGAGTAAAAGCTTAACTAACACATTTGCATCATTACTACCGTCGACTTTTTGTACAAAATGGTTAAGTTATAAGGGTAATTTAATCACTTTTTACTGACAGATTGGAGTGAAGCCTTCCTCTGACACATTAATACTACACGCCTTCATCAGGAGCTAGGAGGGAAGGAAAAATATAGTATGCGTGCCTGTAGAGTTCAAAACAATTCAGAGAATGCAAAATAAATTGAAATTACTTTAGAAATAGATCAACACTTTTGTGAAAAACTAATAGAAGATTTTGTTATTGCTCACGTACTGTAAAGACCATTACACATACCATTTACTGAATTATTATGGTCACACTACAAAGGAATATACAAATATTCTAATGGATGACAGAAGTGATGTCTAAATCTTGTTTTGATTTGCAAAATGCATAATATGTAAAGCGAGTGATTAATCTTACAACTTCATATGTAATCAGTCAGTTTCTTTTACTGAAACTGCATTCATTAGCGAAAAGGCCGTTGCTTTCCCCTTTTGTAATGGCAGTAAAAGTCAATGTATACACCATGCACTAAGTAAAACTACACATTAACAAAATTCGAAATATCGATATTTTATTATTTATCTGCATGTTTAAAGTGTTTTGTAAGAAAAGGTCTGACTGTTTTTGGACGTGGTGCCTGCCTTGGAAAGACACTGCCTCTAATTTATCTTCAGATTTGATTGTTTTCTGATTTACTGTTTTTAATGGCTACTCCAGTTCTAGTAATCGTTTCCATATACTTGCGTTACAGAATTATTGTTAGTGGCAGGCAGAGGTTTCTTGACCGAAATACAAACTGCCAGAGCTATTCAATTTTTGTAAACCAGACAACACACAGGAAGAAGTATTAGCTCATTAGATGTATTCGGATGGACTGATGCGCTATCAGACCACTATTCTCTATATTAAGCAGTCTGAACGACTTTTGGAAGGTCAACTACGTCACGTAATAACTGCTACTTGCACGATATAGCCATTAAAAATCGCCAGTACACGTCATGTTTATTCAACATATATTTCATAATAACAAATGCAGTGATGTTAACGATCGATCAAACAGTTAAGGAAAGACTTCATGAATGTAGCATAAGTACGAAAATATATTATTTTATTCAGTCGGCTGCTAAATTGACTTAGATTTTTGTTGAGATTATCAGAATTGACAAAAACAACACTGGTACATGTACTCTTCACAGATAAGTTAAGCTTCCAAGTCTGTACCATTGGTTGACACGATCTTATCTGGAGAGCCAGAGGTGAACGAAATGCTCAATGCAACATCATTAGGCTTAACTGTTTCAGTACTGGTTCAGTAACAGTGTGATTAGGCCTCAGCATAAAATGATATCCAAATCTTACTGTATTTCTGACTTGCTGCCCTAATAAATAGTGAAGTAATATAGGCTACCACGAGGAAGAAATAACAAAGGTCATAGACTGGTCAGAATGAGATTCTGATTAAAACTGCTTGCATCTTAACCCATCACACAACCTCAGTATTTCCCATAACGTTGTTTCCCAAATAATCAGATTTGTATGTTTCAGATACAACAACCTTATTAATATTGAGGGGGCTATACTTTTCACGAAATATATCTTCTTTTTTTTTTGTCAAATATAACTCTCTCAGGTAAATTAACTTAATGAGTTCCCAACTCTGAGAACTTTGAATTTCAGAGTTATTATGTTCCACGGGTTATAACTAGCGTATAGTGTCAATGAAACTGATTCAGTAACTGAATAGAGTTGTTTAAACAATTATATTCAGTTATGTACGAGCTGCCTAATATCGGCTAAAAAATACGAAGAATTAAATTGTGGCGGAATCCTACAAGTTCTTCAAATACCTATAGAATGATAGGTTTATTTTTTATGAGTGTAAAACACCATTTTGATTCAGTAATTGTAATCATAACCATACTCCAATTCCATATCATTGGGTATTCATTTAGTTGAAAGGCAATTTAACTACAAAATATTGCCCTTGGTTTTTGCTCTATTTTGGGGCATTATATTTGTCATGTAAAACTATTACTGTTTAAAGAAAAGTGGCAAGGCTACCTTCTACTGTAACACGAACATCTCCCGCAGGTTCAGTAGAAGACATTCTTAGCATTAAAATTTGTGACAAAATGGATAATATTTGCTCCATACCTTGAATGGAGTAACACGACAACAATCTATTGACTGGCGTAAAAATTAAGTGAACATATTCAATTAACAACTGCAATTACTTTCGTGAGAGACATAGTTAAACATATTTTGCCAAAGACTATAAGTAGATAGCTATCGCCGATTCCAAAAAGTGATGGAGTTATATGAGAAACCTCCGAAATTATAAACAGGTAGAAAAACTGCTCCTTTTGCAAAAAATTAAAACACATTTATCTGATTTTCGATACACATCCTTTCGACTCTCATATTGTTTCTTGTCTTGTTTAATTACAACAACAGCAAAACCTTTTTGCTTTGTCATAATCTAAAAACAAAAAAGAAAACTTTAATAAGGCTGTATTGACGAATTTTATAACTTGTCAATTTTTTTTTCAAAGAGTACATAAAAAAGATGAAAGATATGTGCATGTAGATACTGGAAAAGTTCATTTTATGTTTATATTTTTGTGCTGTTGACTAACTGTCTTAGCCCTAGTCTATCAGTTGAAAATTAAGAATGGTTAGTGCAGATAACTCTTTTGTATCTTTGCACAAATATCCGAAACAAACGAATTTTTTGAAATGGTTACATTAGCTGTAAGTGCAAGACCGAAATGTGTGATATTTGCAGTCAAGATAGGGTCCCATTGAACTTCAAGTGATCAGAAACAGCTCCTTTCTTTGAATCCCAATTTCATGTCTTGTCTAACATTAAATTGGGATAACCTTCGTTCCATTTTTTTGTTTCACTTAATATTATCCTGCAATGCAGATTTTCGTTGATAATTATTGTGGATTCTTAAAACGTGACTATCCACGTCGTACATCCCAACTGAGTACCGGATTGAATTTTTCTAAAAACAAATGAGCTGGTTTGCGTCCCGTTCGATTTCTCAAGTTTATAATGGAATGAACATGTTTGACATTATTTTTAGCGATATAGCGTGAAAACAACATCAAAGAGAGTAATGAAAGTAATTTAGTTTTTAATGTTTGTTTTAAGCGTAAAGCTGCACAGTGTTGAGCTATCTGCAAGGATCAAGCCCCAAAGTTTAGCGTTATACGTCTCGGGGTTACAATTAGGTAACCAGAAGTGCAGGTTTTAATTATAACACATGTTTTACTGATCCGTGACATTATTTGGACACCAGATAAACAACCATAATCACGTTACTGAAGGTAATAGTCAGAAATTCCTTATATATCCACGAAGTGAAACAAAATATAGCACGGAAAAGTGTAACGTTAAGGAGTGTTGTTATGACTGTTACATTAATAGTGAATTGAGTGTCTGGAGTGTCGTATAAAGAAATAATAAATAATTTGATATCCAAAACAAACACTTACACGAACAGATTTTTATTGTGTTTTTTTTAAGAAGTTTAAAATACATTTGTTGGTATTCTGTTTATTGACCAATCGAGAAGAAATAATATAAAAATTCATTATATCTTACTTAAATCAGACAGTAAGAGAGAACACAATGGCGAAATGTGCATACAAAAATAAAGCAACTTTGTTTTCTAGGTTTCTTAAGTTTTTACTCTGACGTTTACTGTTCAAAGCCCAAATCAACAAATTTACACCGTATTTAAATAAATAACAGTTGTTAAAATTATTTGAAAATAACGAAACATTTCACATGTGTGAGTTAGAAACCAAATCATTTGACTGACTTTTATTTAATGTTATATTATTAACTTTAATTCTAAGGCTAGTGTTTTTTTCAACCTGAATACAGTAAGGTCAAAACATAACTCTGCATGTGTCCAATTTAATCATTGTACTGCAAATTTTAATGGTTAAATTATTGTACACGTATCTCTGATTGCCTAATCCCAAAGCCATTTTTATTAGGCATACAACGATTGCGAAACACTTATCTATCTTTAACTCTGTGTATAAATTATGTTGTATTAAATAGTTGCACAGATAACAAGGAAACAGATTACTGCTGGTCTATTTTCAATGTACTTATATTAAAATACATCAAAATTGTTAGTATTCATTCAATGCTGTGATTATTTGTGAGAGAACCTTGTTCGTGTATATGGTACGTAGTTCCTCGACTAAACAAAAAAATACGGTTTATCACAGTAATCACATTGGATTTCAGTGACGTCATATTTTACTTCGACCTTTTTTGTTAGCTATTAACCAGACCGATACGGGGGTCACATCCTATGAAGCAAAGTCGAAGTTACATTTGTGTTGGCCCACCGCCAAAAGTCTACTATGCATGACTTAAATTGTACGGGTTAGAACCTACTAATATATCTATTCATGTCGTTGCGTAACATGTGCACAAATATATTTATTGAGATAAATAAAAGGTCTTAGGACTGATGAATAATTTCACAATACTTACATACGCATTTATTATTGTCTTTTCCATACTGTTTTTTTTTCTGTAAGAGCAGACACCAAAACAGTAATAACACATTTAGAATTGAAACTGTAGACGTGCGATAACTAGACAGTGAACAAAATTATAGTGCGTAACGTTTTCAACATGTAGTAAGGATTTGTTTTGTTTTGAAGCACAAAGCTGCACAATGGGCTACCTGTGCTCTGCTCACCACGGGTATCGAAACCCGATTTCTAGCGTTGTAAGTCCGCAGACATACCGCTATGCCAATAGCACTAAGATACAAACGTTCTTCATTAATTTGGGATATGAATAAGATTAGAATTATTATCCATTAAGCTGAAGTAAGCTTAGCTTTGAATGCACTGATATTTTTTTGCGGAAGCGAAATTGACTAAAAACATTTAATGAACCATGTAAACCTTTACTAGAAGAATTTATGTTCAAAATCTGTGTGTTAACCATATACAGAATATTACTACAAGTGTTAATGTCTTTACAAAATCTATAAAACTTCAACTATGTTAGACAAGTTCGTCACATTTTTACTTTCAAGAAATTGTACAGTATTTTCCCTTTTTATTTTCCAATAAGAAAAACTTGTTTGTTTCTTCGTGATAATAAAATAAGAATTTGTGCCACATCTAATTTATTATATTGCTTTAAAAACTGAAGCTAAACATAAGGAAATTTTTAATCTTTGATAATTGCAGAACATGAAATACATATTCAAGGCAATGCCGCACTGTTTTGCATTCTAGAAATTGTTAGCACAGTGCAAAAGTTTCAGTAACTAGATGCACATAAACATTTCTTCTCTTTGAAAACTGAAGTTATACATAAGAAAATTTTTAATCTTTTACAATTGCAGAACATGAAATACATATTCAAGACAATGCCGCACTGTTTTGCATTCTAGAAATTGTTAGCACAGTGCAAAAGTTTCAGTAACTAGATGCACATAAACATTTCTTCTCTTTAAAAGCTGAAGTTATACATAAGGAAATTTTTAATCTTTGATAATTGCAGAACATGAAATACATATTCAAGGCAATGCCGCACTGTTTTGCATTCTAGAAATTGATAGCACAGTGCAAAAGTTTCAGTAACTAGATGCACATAAACATTTTTTCTATTTAAAAACTGAAGTTGTACATAAGGAAATTTTTAATATTTTACAATTGCAGAACATGAAATACATATTCAAGACAATGCCACTATCAAATCTTCATTGACAAAATACAATGAAGCTAATGCTTGTTCAGATATAAATTTTAGTGAATATAGATTTACACGTTCTCATATTATTAGTAACCGTCGCCATGTTGTTTCTTTCTTTTCTTAAGAAATTTAAAAAAAAGGTTGAGTAGCCAATGCAGTTTTGAAACTACATTTTAACGCTTCTGGAGGATTGAATTTTTTTATATATATTATTATTTCTTTTACGGAATCACCAGTATTTTAATATATTCCAGCTTTTATAATAAGGAAAATGCTATATAAATACAATTAGTTTGGCGATTTAAAACGCATGAAACGTTTACAGATTAGCACATTTAACTAGCATGTTAAAACAAAAACTCCCGGAAATGCATCTACAGATGATCATTGGTCCAGATGACAAATTGGGAACGTTTCAAGCAGTCTTCACTCCAACATAAGAAGATTTTTTTCCTGTCTTATTCAGAGCTTCGAGAAGCACATCAGAGGACAAGTTGGAATCAATAAAAACTCGCTTATTCTCGAGATCAATGTCCACCTTGTTTACGCCTACATGGTAAAAACAAAATACAAAACTTAAAACCGGTTTCATTGTGAAATAAAACATTTCAAGGTGATTATTTTCAAATGAACAGAGTTTTTGTCGATTTTGTATTCGATTTATAGCCATAGTCTCACTCTAAATGAAATACAAATACTAGAAACAAATATATTTACATATTTTAGCCTCAATATTTGTTTTATTCGAACAATAACGGATTTCTGTAATATTTCAATTATACACATTTACAAAATATAACTCTGTGTATAAATTATGTTGTATTAAATACTTCCTTTGTTTGTTTGTAATTAAGCACAAAGCTACACAATGGGCTGTCTTTGCTCTGCCCACCACAGGTATCGATACGCGGTTTCTAGCGTTGTAAGTCCTAAATACTTGCACAGAAAACATGGAAACTTTTATTAAAATACATCAAAATTGTTAGTATTCATTCAATGCTGTGATTTTATGGTATAGAACCCTGTTCGTGTATATGGTATGTAGGTCCTTGACTAAGCAAATAAAATGTCAAATAATTTTTTAGATGCAAGTCTTGCGTTATTATTTTTCGCCCCGTAATGCCCAAAAGTACACTGAGTGGTCACAAGTAAATAGATACCTAATTTTTCGTCATTTAACTGATTTA
>NW_013665901.1:222614-223902 GCF_000517525.1 Limulus polyphemus
ACGTTTCAGGCCCTTGCGATATTTAGTAGATTATATTAATGTTTATTGTACATCGCCAACGCAAGTTTTACATCTCACTTATAATGTTTTTGATATTTTCAAATATCTTGAATAAAAATTTGAATTCTAACTACTTACGATGCTTACCATTTCTTAAAAGTAAAAATTTTTTTTGTTTCTCTCATTTTGTATAGTGTAATGAGCTTTGTTCACTAGTGGTAGTTTGGAGCTGTTAGTATTATCTTCGTCAGGTCCTGGGCTAGAAATTCGAAACGTCGTCTCTAAACTATCGCTAGTGGACAAAGCCTACAGTTATCTAAGATTAATCATTATTTATTACCTCAAATACTTTTTAAACCAAAAAGAATTAAACAACATTAGGGCTCATTTCACATACTAATAATTATACAAGATAACATATGCTGTCAAGTTCCCCGCTGGGTCAATGGTAAGTTCCTGATCTCACAAAACATAGATAACCAATTGGGTAGCTTTGCGTTAAAACGAACATGATGTCAAGTACATTCAAAGCTTAATTTCTACAAATATGCACTAGATCTTTGATGACAGGTGAGGATGTGAGATTTTGAGTTTTGAAAAATAACAGATATTATTGAAGAGGAGTAATGGAACTAGGACAAAGTTAAAATTATAATTCTTCCGCCTTTACGCAAACCAAAATCCAAAACAGGTTCAATCTGTCAGGTCCGGATAAATCTGGCTGAAATCAAGTCCTGAACATATTTGATCCAATGATTTAATTTACATCACACATAAATATTTCATTAAATATAAACGTGAGAAACATTTAGTGTTTCAGTAACATGATAAATGAATATGTATTTGGTGATTCTGTCGTGTGAGCAAATAACTGGAAACATAAATCCGTAATGGACTACTTAGGAAGAATATTTTCTAGTTTCTCCAGCTTAGATGTTTAACAGCACAACATCAAGTTTCTTGTGTAGGGTACAAATAGGATTTATGATGGAATTTCGGTTACAAACTTGAAGAAATGAAAACTTATCAAGTGGTTACAGGCCATTTAATTCATTACATATCACATGTAGTTTTATTATGTTTAGTTTAGTATCTTTATTCTTTATTATAAAGGTTATTTTGCATCGTAACTTATGTATATTAATTTAGAAATACCCTAAATCTCTTGCCCCGGCATGACCAGGTGGTTAGGGCGCACGACTTGCAATCTGAGGGTCGCGGGTTCGAATCCACGTCACACCAAACATGCTCGCCCTTTCAACCGTGGGGGCGTTATAATGGGACGGTT
>NW_013665901.1:224688-234132 GCF_000517525.1 Limulus polyphemus
AGTTACAATATATGTGGATAGCTTAATTTCATCAGAAGTTAATATTAATTATTTGGAAAAAATTATTGAACATAAAATTCAGAGAGACTTCTCGTGTCTGTAGAAACTAATAATTCATAAAAAAAACTACATTAAAAGATTTTGTAGGTAACACACCGGAAAGCCTCAAATTATTTAGTTTGTTTATCCATAAACGTATTCAGGTGTTTCGGTTTGAAACAAACTACTCTTTTAGCCCTTTTCCTCGATGTTCAGACGTATTCAATTCTGTCTAGCATAAGGGTTAAAGATTTAAACTTTTACTTTAAATGGTTTTCATAACTTTATAAGATGGATCTCTAACATTTTGCGTGAACTTCTTTTCAAATATCTTCAACTTCAAGCTTGGCGTTCTCAGAGGATAATTTTAAACTCTGGTTTACTAGTTCCACTAAATGCTGAATCTCTCTGGAGATTTTAATCACTCCAATTAAAATACACAGTATTGTATATTAAAAAACAAAACAAAATACTTTGTGGTCATAGTAAAAAAAATCCAAGGTTTCTATTCTTTTCTATGATATTCTTGTTTTCGAATAATTTAATTTTCCTGAGTGACTCAGCGCGCTAATTATCTTAGATTAGCTAGTAAAACAAAATGCTTCTCAACTGTGCTATCTTAGTTATAAAATTCATTCATTCATCCATCCGTGCGATTTTGTTACATAACCAACATTTTCTTTGCTAGTTGAGCAAGATCCAAGTTTTTCAAAAATATCCATGAAAGATCGCCTCTCGTTTCCAGAAGTATACTACTTTGATTTTTTATATAATATAGAACTTCTTAACTTAGACTTTTATCACTTGAGAGGAAATTATTGCGTACGATTACTCTGAAATCCTAACTGTTAAATTTTTCATATATTGCTTATGCCATTTTTGGATAGAGGGTTCACAACTCAGTAAAACATACATATTTACTAAGTTTACATTATTACTTGCATTTATTTTATATTTTTGTCCATCAGCATTTGTTGTAATGTGCCCCCCAGTGGCACAGCGGTATGTCCACAGTCTTACAACGCTAGAAACCGGGTTTCAATAACCGTGGTGGGCAGAGCACAGATAGCCCATTGAGTAGCTTTGTGCTTAACTGCCAACAAACAAACAAAGTTGTTCTTATGTCTTGTGGCGTCCACCTAGGTTCTTGACGAGACCGCGTTTAGATGACCGATTGGAGGACTTTTGCGTTTGAGATTAGTTCGCTTTTGATCTTAGCACACTATTTTTGCACATAACATTTCATTAAACTCAAATAACATTTTGATTACAGTTGATTCATTTCATTGTTCATGTTTTGTTCGATTAATAGTATGATGAAGAATTAAAGACTGATCATTTTCCATTCTTTCTAAAAACTGCCTAGCAGACGAATTCTGGTGTAGAATGCATGACATAAAAAAAATATGGAATGTTTCCATTACACACCACCTGTTTCAAAGCCATAATGGACCGATGAAGAAGGTGATAAAAAAACACCTCACCCAAGTGCAATTATTATCACATTCGTTTACGCTTAAATGGAAACAGCGCACCTAGCGACGACTAACCAAAAACAAAATGTTTAATATTGTGTCTACGTTTTACATCAATTTTGCAATAGTAAGTTCCAGCAACCTTCCTTCTTCAGAGATCTGCATTTTCAAAAGCACTCGGGTTATCGAGTTTCTTGTGTTCTGATATATCTATGTTTTTAAACCTACACTACTGATTTTTAATATAATGATAGTAAGTAGCATAATCATACACTTGTAACTTACATCTTTTTATAGATGAAATTCAATTCATAATTAGGCCTTGTTCTCATTTAATGTTTCTTTTTTTGTTTGCTTGTTAATGTTTTATGCGTTTTTCAAGACGATAAAGTCAAAATGATACAGTGTTTACTAAACCGTACAAAACACGTTAACCTAGCGAGCAAGAGGATGCCACTTCTAATACATGCATATCAAACAACACTCTAGTGTTACAACATTTGTTTTTAGAGTTCGAAGTGTTTTTTTTACTTGTTAGGATAACATATAAAAATGTTGTACTGAAATATTTACCTTATCTGATGGCATAATAGCAACAACTTGCTGACCATTTAAACTTAATTAACCTAGTTTACATTATTTCTTTGTGGGTGAACGGGACTCACGCAGATGTACTTGCTAAAGAAAGGAGTACTGTTTTCTCGTGCAGCACGATAGGATTTATGTATTACGTATAGCTCATGGGTAATATATGCGTTAATAGTAAAGTGAGTTAAATTACATCACGATGAACACGTGGTTATAGATATCTTAGTTACATTCTAGGAAAACAACTCAAGTTCTGTTTACTGAATCGTTATATAATTTATTCCTTTGTTTATCTTTAAAATGGAACTTCGGATTGGCTTAAGATTCTAAGAAAAATGTGTAGATTACTGTACAGCATACATGTGTTATTAGGTAACTAATAGGTTTAGGTGAGATTATACATTATTTGAGAAACAGATCTTCACCATCATCCCTCTTTTTTTTTGTCAGGATGAATGAGCAAGTAAGTGAACCGAATACATCGACAAATTATCTAACTTTCTATATATATATTACTTCCTTGAAAAATATCAGTGTTGAAAAAAATATATACTATGTTACAAAAGGTCCAGGAAGAAGTTTGATTAAACATCGTCATGAAAAACGTTTTAAGAACAAGGTTATACATTGTTAATAAAGTATACTAAATAGGTCTGTTGTGAAAGAATATTTTATTCCCATGTGTCATAAAGATTTAAGTTATAAATTATGTTAAAACGTAAAGTATATGATCAGGTTATAGTGCTTTTTGCACATATTTTTACTAAAATATTCATTGCAATCTTGATTTTTCTCTTACGCCTAAAGTGCTTATTGCGCTAATAATTTATACCTAGTTCGCTCTGATTTACACATAACCTGGTTACTTTTTGCTGGCTTAAATCAGTTGAAATGAATATAGTCAAATAGTTAAGGATGTGAGTACAATAAGCTAAAACGACCACCATAAGTCCCCCATATTGTCCATTATCTAGGATAAAAAAATATTTTTCTTCGCTACTAAGTCACTCATGTTAAACTATATACAATTATCTAAAGAACCCAAGATTGTTGGATTTCTTGACCTTAGAGTTATCAAGTGAAAACGGCATCTGTAATAAATAAGTTAATAGTAAGTAGCACGTATAGTATGACAAGTTACTATATAGTAGTTTCAAATTACACAAGCTACGTCAGAGTTTAAAAGGACATATTAAGTGGTAACAAGTATCATTTGACATGCATGTGCCTCTGTTGTAATATACAAAGTACATTGTCCTGCCTTAAAACTATATCATAGTAGCACGATGGACGTCTAAACGGGAAATATTTTAAAAACTTCCTGGTGATTCTTTAAGCTATCTCAATTAAGCGTATAATTCCGTCCATATGAGTTCTGTGTTTAACTAATATTAAACAACACTGAATCCCAGTCATAAATGGAACATATGATATGCCTATTATATAATCAAGAAAGTTCTTACCTTTAATGAATAAGCATGGAATTTTTAATTGATAACAAACGAGAAACAAAGAGAAATTCGTAATTCCAACGTAATGGAATTATTTTGAAGACTACCCTTTGTAACAACAAATCTGATAATTTGGTGCATTTCAGTAAATCATGTTACACCTTTTAAGCAACATAGTCTATTACCTGTGCATTTGCAAGCAACTGTTTTACAAATAACAAATAGCTTAAGTTTTTGTAAAAAAAAAAGGAAGAAATTACGAGAAAATATGCTTGCTTTCAACATTTTACTTGACAAACCTAACCGCTAATTCTACTGTTCCTATCTTATCTCTTTATTCTCAAGTTATGAACTGACCTTCCATGCCTTCCATGGTTTTCTTAATAACGTCGACACAATCCTGAGAAGTCAGTTCCACTTCAAATTCATGCACCTGAAAAAAGAAATCTCAGTGAAAATAATTGCAAATTTGAATGATAAATAAGTTAAGTATTATTTGCTGGAATTATAATTTATTTTTTCGAAATAGTGAAACTTTTTAACATTGAAATGGTAAACAGATTTTTGTTTAAAAAGTGCCCTATGTTATTTCCCTTTTTATGCGATACATAACCATTTATGATTGAAGCTACTTTTAATTAATCCTTAAGAAATTTTGTTGATAAATCGACGGCAAAATATCTAAATATACCATTGATGAAGACAGCAAGATTAAGACGTTGCTTTATAAACACTCTACAAAAATGTTTGATGAAATTTTCATTTTGGTATATTATTAAATCGATACTTTTTATCGACAATGCATAAAGAGAACAGATTCGAAAACACGAGAGTGTTTTGGTACTAAAACTATACTGTCGAATTTCGAAACACTATTCTAAGACAATCCAAAAGAATGTTTTGATACTGAAACTATCCTGTCGAATTTTGAAACAGTATCCTTAGACAATCCAAAATAATTTTGATTTAAGTATTTGAAGTTCTTTTGGTTGGTATAATCTTAAGTTTCCGTAACGTTTTGTGTGTATTATGGTATATGAATAAAAGGTAAGCAGTTTTTAACGACATTTTTTGGCCTAATTTGAACTTACAATCGAAAAAAATACCAAAATGTAATTGTTTTTTCAAATAAACGAATACAATAGAAAAATAAATATACATTAAATACAGGAAATTTGGACACCAACTCCAAAGTATAATGTATTGAAAACTTTACAAATTATTATCTTACCTGTGAAACCATCTTGAATATAGGATGCCGCTGTTGAAAAAGTTTTACACAATTTAGTTGTCAGCCAAAGTGAAGTTATTCGCGCAGGTTGTATGTGACGACTTATATACAAAACCTAAGCTCTGTGGGTGTGGCTTCAATTCAACATTCGGGCTGAAAAGAGGGCGCTAGTATCTAGATGTAACGATTACACCCTAAGCCTGTTACCACAAACTATTTTCATTTGTTACGAGCTTGGGGTATGAGTCGAAACATTGGGGATTGAGTGACACTTTCATTTTGGTTTCCCCCAAGGGGGCTTGATGCATCACTAGGTTTTTCACTGGTTCAGTGTTAAAAAATAATAATAAAGTTTTCTTTTTGCTAGTGTGGTAATTATTTTAGCTTCTTTGTTGCTTGTGTATGTTGCAAAATTAACGTAGTTAAATTTTACAGCTAGTTTATACTGTAGTGTTACTATTGATAACTACAACTGTTGTAATGGATGGTTGATTTGTAATATTGTAGAAACGATATATGATGTAAAACTAAAAGTCAGACTGATTTAAATCTAATGTTACCTGATTTAAAACTAAATCACAACTGAGTTTAATTGTATATGTTTATTATTAGGTATTTAACTATTAAATAGTATTATAAATCTTATGATGATAAAGCCATTTTTAAACTTGAAGATGGAGGAGTAACTTACTGCTCAAATTTATAAAACTAAAAGTTAAATCTAAACATATCACCCTGTTTGTCAATGTTCAAACTAATTTATGAATTCTAGTGGCTTGCAGTTTTTGTCTATGAGAAATTCGTAATTTTAGGGATGGAAACATACATTAGCAGTTACTGAACTATTTATGATAACTCACAACTTTTCATTGCTGTCTTGAGCTGGGTGGCTGAAAAGTGAAAATTCAGAATGCTAATACTGTGGTTTAATACAAAGTGATTCCAAATACGGCTCTTGTTTATTTATTAAAACTTATAAATTTAGACTTGAAAGAGGTGTCATAATCAATCTGAAGGCAATTTAGTATGTCTTAGCTAAAAATTTAAGCTCAGCGGCAGATCTGAGTGCTCACACCGCTAAACAACAGGTTTCGATACTCGTGATGGGCACAGCAGACATTATATAGCTTTGTGCTTAACAGTAAACAAACAAAATTTCATATTATTTAGCCAGAATCTATAAAAAAAAGAGCTACTATTTAGTTTATTTCTGTTATTACCAATAGTATAATTCAAAAAGTTAAGTCATATCAGGAGAACAGCCAGAAAGGTTCGGTGGCGAATGAACACCCAGTATAGAAATAGAAGAAGATCACATTTCACATTTTCGGGGGATTCCCTACTGTAATGCTGGCTAAACTCCTACATCTGTATAAATATAATAGTACTGTCTGTTGCATGTCCATGTAACTACTTCGCAGGGTTTGAATAGATCTTCACCAAATTTGGTATGAAGGTTCATTAGGTCCACGCGGAGGTATATACAAATTTTTAGTTTTGTATTCTGCGGTTTTTATGGGCGTATTTTTACCACTATTTCATCTCCTGTCGATAGAACTTCATCAAATTTGGTGTGGAGGTTCATTAGATCTATGGGGAGATATATAAAAATGTTCAGTCTTGTATTTTGAGTTTTGCTGTTTTTATGGGCGTTTTTGTGTTTTTTACCACTACTTCGTCCCCTGTTGGTGGATCTTCACCAAATTTGGCATGAAGTTTTGTTGGGTCCACGAGGAGATGCATGCTACATTTGTGGTTTCACATTTTGTAGTTTTTTTTACGATTATTATTAGATATTACGTTGACCTGAACAGTTTTCACGGGACAGTCTAATCTATTAATAAGCTTTTTAAATCCATTCCTATTATATTAAATACAAATCAATCACAAGGCCATTTGGTATGTCTCAGCTAAAAATAAACGTCGACAACAGAAAAGTAAATATGTATATATAAAAGACAGAAAATTTAGACATCAACTCCATAATGTTTCGAAAACATCACACAAAGTAGTGTTTGAGTCAAATCTTGCGGACTTGTTTTTTTAAGCTGGATTACACTGGTAAAACATCATAGCTCCAGTATGATAGGTAAGATATTTTTAAGTGAATATTTATTATCAAGACTAATGTAACAAAAATAATTACCTTTTCTTCTAATGAAGCTTGAGAAATCAACAGTTCTTGCCTAAAAATATACCAGAGCAAACTGTATAACTTTTGGGTAGTATATTTTGTGTACGTGATTAACTTACTGCAGCACGTAACATTCATCAAATCTCTGGGTTATGGTAACAGACACACATCTTCAGAAATCTCCGTTACCAACAGTCAGCAGTGTTGAGGTTGGGAAATCGTGGACATTGCTACTGCGATCGAAATTAGCAACACCTGAGACATATTTTATGATACAATATTCAGTAGTACCACTGCCAAGTGATAATGAAAAAAATATATATATTTAACATATATGTGAGACAAATTAATAAAAGATAGTTTTCCCTTAAATTAACTGCATCCACCATACGCGAAGGCAACCAATTGCAAAGGCTAACCACACTATTATAAAAATAAAGCCATTTTAGCTGAAAATGATTCCTACCCTACCAAAATTTATAACATTCCTTCATCTATGTCACAGATGAAAAGCAAAAAGAGCAAAGGTCTTAACACTGAGTACTGAGGTACCCCACTTGTGACAATAATCCAGTTTGACTGCACTACATTTATAACAACCATCGGCTTTTATTCAACCCGGCCAGTTTTTTATCTATGGAGCTAACCTACAGAGATAATTTTCAACAAGCATCTGGGTTAAAAGGATTAACACTGTAATACCCTTTGGTTTCCGAGAATGATATTGAATAGTAGTAACAACTGATCAATGCTGTGAAAGAACAAAGGACACGAGGTGACGTTGTCGATTGGACAAAGAAAGTGAGTTTACCTATTAAATTCCGACGTGCTTTCTTTATTTCATTCTGTAAGGAGGTAATAGAGTGAAGCTCATTCAACATAAGTCTATCCCAAGAGCGAGAGAGAGAGAGAAAGCTATAAGACTAAGCACAGCGTACTAAAAACGCCTGTCTTTTCATGTACGCTACATTATATTTTTGTTTGTTCAATAATAAATATTGTTTTAATTTTTTACTAACTTTATCGGTTTTAATATTATTTTACACAAACAAAGGGAAGACTGCAGTTACTTGCGGATCCGTCTGTCTGATACCAATCAATAGTTTTTACCTCAAAATACCACAGATCAAACTGTATAACCTACAGGCAATATATTTTGCGTGAGCGTATAATTTATTGCAGTAAGTAGTAGTCATCAAATCTCCAGATGATGGTAACAGACACACATCATCAGAAACTTCCATAACCAAAAGTGGACAGTGATGAGGTCAGGGAACTGTGGAGAAAGCCAATGCGATCAAGGTTTGCAATACCTTGGAGAGATGTTATGATACAATATTCAGTACCATTGTTAAGATTGGCATAGTAATTAAAATTATTTTGGCTTCATTAGTGCGAAACCAGTGAAATGAACTTTCTATGATTTCGTATACGTATTGTTACGTATCTGGTCGTTTGTTACTTTCCCGTAGAAATTCTTTCAGCGATACAAGTCCCTTCTTAATTAAAACTAGTTTATTCTTTCTCGATACAACTTTGCAATACACAGAATTTCCACTGTCAATACGTTTGCAATCTCGATAACAAAACACACACTTTATATTATCTGTCTCTATATCTATCTATCTGCAAAATTATCTCTCCCCTTTATTTGCCGGAATTATATACTATAAAAGAGGGCGCCTGGAACAGACTAGAGTTGCGAGGAAAAGTCAGGATCCTTCTAGAAGCTCCAGCGCGCATACTTCCAGTGTCGCGTGACTTCCGCTGTCGTAACAAAATACACAAAATAATGCTTGGAGGTTTTGTCATCAACCTTGTCGAAACATTGTACATTTGCTGTTATGTTAAACTTATATTAAAGTTTTTCTTCATTACCTATTCAAGCCGTCTCCAAGCGTTATTAGTCTCAAAATGGGTTCCTCGTCATCGAATTTGAAATATACACAAATTGTTTTATCCCTTTATTGTACAATTCGCTCTTTAGACGGTTTTAAATACTGACATTGAACTTATAACCATCATATTGAAAAAAAAGTGATTTTATTAAATGAAAATATATTAATGTTATAAACAAGAATTAATTGTTTGAAGGGAATTTATTCACCTAACTCTTTAGTAACGATTAAAAGCATTTTGCAAATCTTTAATATAAGGCAATGTACAATAAAGTGTCGACTTTTGCTTCATCAAGTTAATTCTTCCAAGCACAACATTAAAATAATACACAGCAATTACTATACTTTTAAAACTATTTAGCCTAAAGTTAAGAAGGAGCCAAACATTTTTTTGTGTGTGTAAATATGCTATTGCTGTAATGAGTTAAACTTAGGTACGTTGAAAATCTGGACATTAGCCTTTCATTTTTTTGAGATGGAATGGCAATGTAATGAATTTATAGTCATGTTCATATTCGAGAAATAGGAAGCATGGGATCAGAAGTTGACACTATAACTTATTGAGCTACGAGTTACAAAAATATACAAGTCTGTTGTACAAAGAAACATAAGATGAGTTACAAATGCA
>NW_013665901.1:235070-246055 GCF_000517525.1 Limulus polyphemus
TGATAATAGGTTCGTACCTACCACCCCATAGATCCGACAACGGATCCAACCCTTGTGTTTAAATATATATTATCGTCCTGACAATGATACGCCAGGACATGTTGTTCAGATAAATGGGGGGGGGGGTGACATAGCAGCACTCTAATGTAATTGTGGAGTCTAAATTCTCCCCAGAATATCTCGTTTCAGAATGAAAATTCAAATTAGCACCTCACGGAGAGATACCCCCGGACCGCATGAAGGACTCGATCTCCATGCTTGAAACAGTTACACAGGAATTCACATCCAATTTTTTTTATACATTTGTAGAGAAAAATAAATTCAACAAAATATATTTCTGGATAATAAAACAAAGAATTTCTGATTATTAGAAAGCAAAAACTATGAAAATGTAAATCACAAAACATTAGTCTGAATGCTTATGCTTTGTCGAGAAAAAGTGATTTTACTGTCTGCATACAGTGCTTATATACAGTACCTGCACAGAGGGCGTGTGAGGGATGGGGTAAAGTTTTGTAAATTATATGTTGCAGAGAGTAGTCAAGTGGGGTATATAAAGACTGGAGCAAGTGAACACAATGTTATATGGCAAAGATGAAGATTGAGAAATAGCTATTAGTGTCAGCAGAGGTATGTATGTTTTGGAATTCGACTATAGTTTATCAAGTTTTGTAACTAAGCTGTATTTGAATGTAAAAAAAAATATTAAATTTTGAGCAGACTAAAGACTCACCCTACCAGCTTAAAGTTTTGTATCGATAGAACCAGGTGATGTCGTAATACTTGAAAATGGCTAAGAAAGCCACTAGGGGCTCATTCTGAACTTTCAATTTGTTATTCACATGTCATAAACAGAATTAAGTGTATGTAAGGGAGAACTTCCAAAAATGGAGAGGTGATTGGGGCCACTGTGTTTGATTCCGTACATGAGTGATATCTCAGCAAACAGAAAAGATAAGAGGTTCTTATTTTATATTCTAGCTTGTTAATATTGGTAATTTGAGTTCCCAATTCATACAAAACTACAAACTTTGTATTTTGACATCACAAACATCTAATTTTTGAACCAGTGCTGCATTCAACATACCATGTGACACACAAAAATTGATGTTTAGGTGTTTTTGTTTTAATATTTACTTTTAAATTAAGAAATTAAATAATATATAATACTAATATATGAATTATAATGAACAGTTTGGTACCAAACTTATTGACATAAATTCATAAAATAGTAGTTCAATAACATTTTGAGTCAACAAATATGATGGCATGGCCTTTGAACCATATGGAAAGTGTTAATGAGTCCATTATTAGCAAGTAAGATTAAATACCCAGCTCTAATATTTGGTACTTTTTCATTGTCAAAAATTAACATCTATATATTGAAAAATGAGTTATATTTTTTGGGTATACTTGTATTAGGTTATCTTATGAAAAGCCTGATTTTGTTTGTCATACTTCATTTATTTTCATTCTTTTGCTAATTATAGTTTTTACTTTATTTTGTACACTTCTTATCCTTTACATCTCAAACCTAGAATTTGAATTTGCTGTAGCTTTGTTTAGATAAGTTCTAGGTAAATAGGTGGAAATACATTCAGATGTTTTATAAAATATATATTTTTATTAGAATAAATATGGATATTTAAAACAAGTTTCTCCAGTAAGTAAGTGCAAAATGGGTTTTAATCAAGTATTTTCATCTGACATTGTAGTGTAACTTTTTGACTTTTGTCACCTTTTTTGTGCAATGTCTTGTTTTAATGTCAATATAAGCAGCTGTGTATGTAGTCTAATAATTATATAATGATATCTAATTAATAACTAGAAATTTCCCATTTGATAATTCCACTAGAAGTCATATTATGAAGATAAGAGAACATATCAACACATCTGAAAAAGACAGACTAGACTCCAGTTAAGAGAATTTTATTTTTCTACTAGGGTGATTGGCTTATGGAATGAGTTGTCATCAGTAGTAGTGGATGTGGCACCTAAAAAGAGTTAAGAGAGGAATGGATAGTTTCCTGAAAAATAAAGGGTGAGTTTAAATTTTACTTTTCTCAAGAGTGAATGTGCAAGAGCAGCTTTAAAGGAGTAAATTCTCCCGTTTTTATGAAAAATACGAGTCCACAAAGTCCACACACTTTCCTCTTACAGATAACAAGTAACATCCTCAAAAACGAAAAAAAGATTACAAATTAGTAAGGAAAGATTTCCCTCTGGTAAGTCTGGGTAACTTTCATTTATAATATCATATTTAACTAAGTGATTTTATACAGCTTCTTTCATTATTCTCCACAGTTTTACACACTACAGAAGGAAGAATAACTGGCCTATAATTTACAGAGCAACATTTTTCACCCCTTTTAAAAACAGGAGTAACCCTCAAATCTTCAGACAACAGACAACTATTTACTGACCTTCCAAAAATGAAAGAGAGGCTCATATATGTGATCACCTTTTAAAACTCCAAGGTAAACACCTTCAGAGGTGGAGAGATAGAAATAGGCATGTGGCTCTTTCAGGAGTGCTCTCTTAGGCTAGATAGAGGAATGAATTACTTTACAAGATCAAAGGCTTAAATGAAATGTTATTAGATAGATATTTACAGCAAAAAGCTTTTGGAATATTATTAAGGAGAAGTGGTAAATTATGGTGGGCTCCAATTAAGAAGGCTAAGTGTTACGATGTTTGGGTAAGCTCTTAAAGATATTTGTTATAGATAATATGTAAATTTGCATAATGATGAGGAAAATTGGGAATAAACAAACTGATAGGACAACTAAAGGAATGAAGAGACCAGAAATATATTCATTGAACAACCAGTTAAATAACAGTTTTAAAGATAAATATAGCAGATTCAAGAATAAGATTTAATGCTGTATTATTCTAAAGTTAGGGTATTAGGAACAAAATTGATAAGTTCAGGTACTCTATTTGAAACAGAAGAATATGATATAATGGGAGCTGCCAATTGCCACTTTGTTTAAAATAATGTAGATTAGAAATTTAAAATAATGCATTACATTATACAAAAAGTAGTAATGTCAACTAGTGGCTTCTAGCCTTGATACATTATTCCTCTCATGAATGTTTCAATGCTGGTCCACATAACTGAACTAAATATAATTGTAAATCTAAAATAAAATAATCTTATAAATAAAAACATGTGGTAGTTAAGTAATATATCTATATAATTTTATTCATTAATAATTTCATGTGTAATGTATATTAAAGTACATGGTGTTTTGCTAACCAGATCTTGTTTAGAGTAACATTTTATAGAAACCAGTTACTATATGCACAGTAGCTACATAGCTAAATATTTTATATGCATGATATCTTTTCACAACTCCACTGATAGTGATTAATCAACTGAGGCTAGTTTAAAGATGGCTCTACTACTACATGGAGGCATGGTTTGAAATATAGGAGTTTAATAAAAGTACAAATGGTTTTTATTTCTATGCTCCTTTGTGCCTGAATACTAAAAATTAGCTATCATGGTTCTGGTCATATTTTTATTCACAATTTTGTGTAATTCACTATAGAAATTAATATATATGCTTCCTTATATTAATTAAAGCTGTTAGTACTACAACTACTGCTATGTCCCAGAATAACTTATTACAAAACTCAGATTAAGTCTAAATCTACGGATTATGGCACAAAGAATTCTGTCAAGGAATTAATATATCTTAAAGAATGTGATTACTTTCCTTTTAATGCAAACATTGTCAACTCCAAGCCTAAATATAACATGATTAATTTGATTAAAGCACAAGCTATACCAGTACAGTGAACATGCATGGAACTTGTTTCATGATATAAATCTGAATGAAAATTGTACGTAGTATCACTTTCGATACACTTTGAAACACAATTCATGTTGCATAACTTCCTGAATCTTTAGGGCATCTAAAGAAAGAAATATATTTCCTTTTTCTTTTTTTTAATGGTAGTGACATAGTTTATTACAATACAATAAGCTGCTTCTTGTACTATAAACCTTGTTTCCTTTGAATGATAAAATTTCACTTTCTGACATTTTGGCAGCAATGTGACCAATTATCAACAAATGCTAGGAATTGTGCCTCACACTATTTTAGAGACTCCTTTTCCCAAATTCAGACTCTAGATCTCCCTTTGTCAGTTTTTATGATGTACATAACACAAGTAAAACTATAGTCTAAATTTTGAGTTAAATAGTAGAAATGTACTGTTCATAAATTATTTGTTCTTTTTGAATTATTCATTATGATGAATTATGGGAATCAATTCAAAGTCTCAATCAAAATCAATTTTGGTTCACACTATCACCAAACTACATGACAAAAGTAACCAGCCTAATAGTAATAATATAAACTTATGAATGAAAGGATTCAGAAACTCTTAAATCTGGTATAATTGTTTTGGAATTTCCAGTTCAAATCTACACACAAAATCCATTTCATAATAATAATAATAATTATTATGTCCTTTATTATTATTATCATTATTGTGTGTGTGTGTGTATATATATGTCCTGCCATTTGTTTAGTTCTTAAGTAATACTGAATTACTTGTACTTTTGTGTTGTATCTATGAAAAATAAATTCAAAATATATGTTCTTTTAAAATCATAATTATTTCTTTTTTCCATTTTGATCACTGAAATTTAATCTTAATACCTTTAATGGATTTGTTTTCAAATCATTTTAATGAATGTCAGCATTGTGCTTTGGCAGAATTTAACTTTTTATTGTTAGAGACCATTAAAACATTTGGGAAACCTTGTAATGCATGGGATAAGTATGATAATGTTCTCATAAACTACACTTAACTTAAAAAATACTAGGTGCTAAAAAATCTCCTAAAAATATGTATACATGCAGAGAAAGTATTAATAAAGTTATTAGCAAAGTCTACTTCCCAGAAACTTTAGATATGGTTGTATAATAACAGACACAAGAGGAAGAAAAGCCTAAACAATAGATAACATCTCTGCAAGGTAAATAACATGGATTATTGCAACAAATATGATAAGTTCAAGCCTTTTACTAAAAACCTCTTAAGACAAATAATTCAGTTGACTGTTATCAGGAATGGTGGGTTTTGCTGTTTAGATGGTTTACTTTTTCATTTTAACTAGCTACAGCTGATAAGTTTTGTAAGGTTGTTAAACTATATTAAATGGTTCATATTCTAATGTTTCTTCCAAAAATTTTACTAAAATATGTTTTTATCAACCTATATTTCATGCTTAGGAAACACAACTACATAGACAACCAGCTTTAGATTGGATATCTATCATTTTCTGTTCAAATAACTCTTCATAACCAAGTGCTTCAGTCTAGATGTGTTGGTTTCATTCCAGTGAATCAAATGAGCAAACATTTAAAATGATTCAAACTACTCATCAATACTAAATAGTAAAGGTAATGAAAATGGTGTAGTTATTTTGGAGGGGAGAAACAACAACATATATATATGTGTTTAGTTTTAAATTTAATTTTTTTTATTAAAACAATTTAAACTTAAACCTTAAAAGGAAACTATTCATTTTAAAGGTTTTTACAACTAATTCCTGTTATATTTCTGTCAATAAAAAAAAAGAAGAGTAATTTCATACCTTCTGAAAAGTGAGAAGCTGGGCGTATTTTTACGCCTACTCACTTACAGAAGAATTAGTCCAAATTACGTTACTGTTATTGTTAAGCCTTCACTTCTCATGGCCTCAGCTTTACACTGAAGACTCAAAAACTGAAAAAGATTTGCCAATGACTGAATCGGTGAATCATGAATGAGACATCTGATTAATAAAACCTATCTCATTCGTTTGCCACTGTCTTTGATAATTTCACAACTTTTTCATAAAGAACTTTTAGCACTAAATTTTATGTCGAGGCAACTTAAGATACACCTGTGCTATAAAAAAAAGATAATACTTACAAATTATATTGAGAATTAAAATATTACTCTCCTTTCTCCATTGGCTTCAAATTCCGGTGTGAAGCGCTATCTACACCTTATAATCATGAGGGACTATTGGCTAAATTTGCCCTCCGTAAATAGAATTTCTTTGCTATATCAATGTATTTTGTATTGCATGAAATATTTCAACACCATTTTTGTGGTTTAACACAAACAATTGAGAGTTTGAAAATTGGACATTTTTGTGTGTTTTATTTTGATTTGTTTTTGTTTCTTTTCATTTTAATTTCAAAATACCACAAGAAGACCCATTTATCTAATAAACAATTCCTTTCTTTTTTAAACCCTACTCCAAAACACACGCACACGCAAAAACATTTTCTTACATACAACTCTGATCTCTAAAATACGCATAAAATGTCCACTTAAGGTCCTTCAATGTTAAATTTTCTACCACATCTGAAGGAAACTATTCCAAAGGCCGATTAGTCTATGGGAAAAGTTTTCCATATCTTAATACGTTTCTTCTAATCTTACTACTTACCAATTTTTTTAAAACGTCATCTGTACTTACGAATTCCAAAACTTTAGCAACATTAATAACTTTGATCAAGTCCTACCCCTGAAAGAAAATATGCTAAGAGATTTTGACATATCATCATATGATATCCCACCGAAACTGGAACTATCCTGATAACTCTTCTTTGAATTCTTCTCAACATCTAAAAATTCTTCCTTAAAAAACTGAACACAATATCTCAAATGAATATTAAGCATATTGTTAAATACCGATCTTGGATATTCACAACTCAATGAACTTTCCTAAATTTATGGAGGTAAAATAATTTTACTATTATTTGTAAGGTTATCCATATATAAATATCATTTCATATTTTCTAAGTTCTCACTTACCTGATCATTGCACCAAAGAAAGAAAAAAAAACCGCGGAAAGAAATTCTGACACCCAAAGTTATTTTGTTAATTGAAAAGCAATAGACTTTCCGACTCACTGTGTATTTTGGTGTTGAAAATGTGCTACAAACTACGACTACATAATATTCCACAGAATGAAAAGTGCACCTTTATTTCATATTTATTTATTTTTTGCAGTCACAAAATGTATCTTGCTATGGAAAATTACTTTTTGAATTTCAAGAGCTGTTTGAATTTGAATTTCGCGCAAAGCTACACGAGGGCTATCTGCGCTAGCCGTCCCTAATTTAGCAGTGTAAGACTAGAGGGAAGGCAGCTAGTCATCCCCACTCTCCGCCAACTCTTGGGCTACTCTTTTACCAACGAATAGTGGGATTGACCGTTACATTATAACGCCCCACGGCTGAAAGGGCGAGCATGTTTGGTGTGACGGGAATTCGAACTCGCGACCCGCATACTTGAAAAAATCATCATAAATGAATATATTTTTGAAGAAATATGAAATTTACATTTCACAGTTTAGGACTTAATAAATAAGTATGATCTAGAGCCTCTTTACACTGAAGTACCTATTTGTTGAAGAGACTTCACAGTTAAGCACAACTTTTCACAAGAAGAAGAGGTTAAAGTTTGCTTTCCAAATCATAATTTTTTTTAAACTTACGACATTTGTCACAATGGAATAAAGTTTATAGTTCATGTAACATCTAATAAAATCAAATTAATTATGGCTATAAGATCAAGATTATTTCTTTACCCGGCCTATTTATTTTTTGTTTTGATGAAACAAAAAGGGTTAGAGTCCATTATAATGTCGTTAGTAAGATTGTTGTTTTAGCGGAAAGCTACATAATGGACTACCTGTACTCTGTCTATCGCAGGTAATTGACTCGCTGATTTTAGCGTTGTAAGTCTGTAAACTTACCGCTGAGGCACTGGTGGACTGTGATCATGGTGATGATACATATGGCATTTTAGTGATTCCGCACAGTCTTTGTTCTTTGAATATACATATTAATATTAGAAGTACTTTCGCAGGGTCCCCGGAAGTGTTCTGTTTCAAGAGTAAATAAAACCAAAATTGAGAGCAAAGAAATATTTTTATTTCTTGCTTTTGAAGTTCATACGTATTTGTGTTGTAGCCTACAAAATGTATAATTTTTCTCGTGATTCATGGAATGTGCACGTTTTACTGACGTCACGACAGTGCAAATTGCAACTTAACCATCCTTTATGTAACGTCAATTTAGTATCTACTGACTGACTGACAGACAGCACACTACTTACTGATTAAACAAGTGATCCCTCCAAGCTAGATTTACAGTGAAACATCATTATGAAGTTTGATTATAAAAAATACAATTCCAGGCATTTCAGTTTTTCAATTTAACAGCCTCCTAACAGGAATTTTTTTTGAAAATATTTGTGATTAATATTTTGATAAATCGTGTTTTTTTAAATTGAAATAACAAATACGTAAAGAGCTTGGGATATACCAAAAACAGTCGTTTTCAGTAGTACTATTTTACACACACTACAGTGAGCAAAGTACAAAGAGCAGTTGTAGAAGTTTATATTACACCATTTGGTCAAGCTTTATGACAGAATGATGCCTTGGAAAGCACGAAATATTGTATATGAGTTTATATTTCCTACTTATTCACTAACTTATATTGATGTTATTGGGCCATCCAAATCTGGTGTAAACGAACGTACAAACGTGAAGGCGTGATCAAAGTCGAGTAGTTTGGATAGTGCTCTGTAACACAGCTATCCTTTCAAATTGTTTCAAAATCTTAACTGAGGTTAATGATAAAAGTTTCCTAGTTATAGGCTAAGAAAATACACACACACACAAAAAAAAACAGCTTAATCAAACCAGATAAGCTATGAAGCTCTAACATAAATTATAAACTAAATATATATCGAGATGACTTAAAAATGAATGTATTGCATTACTATTGCTGGTCTGGGCCCATATCGGAAGTTATAATTTTCCTATACTGAAAATGTATTTTCGATAGGTACTTACACACTGGTCCGGCATGGCCAGGTGGTTAGGGCACTCGGCTCGCAATCTGGGAGTTCGAATCCCCGTCACACCAAACATGCTCGCCCTTTCAGCCGTGGGAGCGTTATAAAGTTACGGTCAATCCCACTATTCGTTGGTAAAAGAATAGCCCAAGAGTTGGCGGTGGGTGGTGATGACTAGCTGCCTTCCCTCTAGTCTTACACTGCTAAATTAGGAACGGCTAGCGTAGATAGCCCTCGTGTAGCTTTGCGCGAAATTCAAAACCAACAAACTTACTTGTCTTAGGTAATCTAGCTTTTAACTATATCTATGAGCTGTTTCTAAAGTTTTGAAAAATTTACCAAAGTAAGTAGAATATTTTACTCATAAGACACTAATTCTTATGATAACAACAATAACAACAGATTGAAATACATATTATACAAACATCTTATATGTCCATTTTATAGCAGCAGCAACAACAAAAAATCATATATAATTGTATTACAGATAGAGCCTCAGTAAAACATTTTAGAAAAATGTCTAGAACAACTCCTACCATTCTTTACATATGTGGTTTGAGTTTACTATGGATTTATCCTACCCTTTTTCTTGATTTTGAGGTAACCTTTCGGGCTCCATTCTAAGCCCTCTTCGAAATTAGGGACATTGCCAGAAGAAGTCCACAGAAAACTCAATCCAGATGTTGAACACACTTTTTTAATAGATGACATTTCATGTAATGTAAAAGTTATTGTGGTGTTACAGTCCCTCCCTTTTTTCTTAAGTGTATTTTATTTTTATTTCGTGGTATTTTTACCTTAAGTATTGATTTAGCTTAAAAAACAGGAACAACACAATACTGAGGATATAGAGGTTTGTTTGTTTGTAATTAAGCACAAAGCTACACAATGAGCTATCTGTGCTCTGCCCATCACGGGTATCGAAAACATGTTTCTAGCATTAGAAGTCCGCAGACATACCGCTGTGCCACTGGGGACATGACAGAGAGAATGAGATTGTTTACATTTTCATGATAAAAGCGATTTTCGCTATTTCCTTGAATAGGGCTAGGCAAACAATAAAATATAAACAATAAGTATCAAAACCTTTATCACGAGTAAGTAAATTTTAATTGTGTAAATATTTAGTAAAACATAAACATAAAAAATTAAAAAAAAAACGTAAGTGATTTTGGAATATTTCCATAGAAACATTGGTCACTATGAATTTTTAGTGAAATTGGTTTCTAGGTGATCAGAGACTTTTGTGATATAATGTTCCATCAGCTGACATATTTGAATTATCGGTTCTTGTTCCAGGGTGTCAAATAAATTCATATTTGCACGCGTCTTCAATTTCGATTATCATTATTTACTTCGTTTGGCCTGACAGTTACTTCTAAGAGTTCTAAACATCTTTGGATTGGCTTTTTTTTGTATTTCTAAGTATATACTTGCATGTAGTTCAAAACTGTGACCCCACTAACCTAAGGTTTTGGCATGGCCCATTAGTTATTGGACTGTGAATCCGAGGGTTCATGGTTCACGTTCCTATGCTACAAAAGCACGTTCCGAACTTTGGGCCTTAGATATGCTATAAGAGTCTCAGTCAAATCCAA
The DNA here is from genome assembly GCF_000517525.1 of Limulus polyphemus. Lineage (NCBI taxonomy): Eukaryota > Metazoa > Arthropoda > Merostomata > Xiphosura > Limulidae > Limulus > Limulus polyphemus. The sequence continues at coordinate 245,553 of NW_013665901.1, forward strand.
CTATTCGGTCACAAAAGAGTAGGTGGTGGGTGTTGTCGACTAGCTGCCTTTTCTCTAGTCTGTTAGCTCAAAATTAAGGCCGGTTATGTGCAGATAGCCCTTATGCAGAATTGGGTGAAGATTTTAAATACAGATACATTAATCTAGGCTTAAAAAACAAAAGTAAAAAAATCAAGAGCTGTACGTTTTGCTAGTGACTGACTGTTGTCTTCTTCACCAGCTTCTTGATTATCGAAGAAGACGGGGCAAATAAAGAGGATCAAAACGTGTTTCAATCTTCTAAGATGTTGAAAGTTTCCCAAGTTGTTGTTGTTGAATGATTGTTTTATCTGTTATAAATAAGACTAATTCTGACCAGTGCCTGATATAAATATACTTTTAAAACCTGAAGTTTAGTTTTATTAAAAAAATCCGTTGGATTTTTTTTCTGTTGCTCTTTTTTTTAGTTCTTATATGCTAGTAATGTTTATTACTGGTTTACTTCTTAAATCTAATAAATTATT
>NW_013665901.1:247055-266635 GCF_000517525.1 Limulus polyphemus
TTTTTTAGTTCTTATATGCTAGTAATGTTTATTACTGGTTTACTTCTTAAATCTAATAAATTATTTCATCTTGTTAGTTTTCAAAAAACAGACAGTCTTATAATCAAGCAGATATGTCCTGAATTTGGTTTGTTCTCCACACATCTGGACATCGCAACGTCTATTCTGAATTAGATTCATAAAACTTCGTTAGAATTAGTTGAAACAGCCAGGTCAGATTTTTGTATTTTTATTTTGGATTTAACTGCACAATGTATAATTTCTATGAAGATTTGCATAAAACCGATTTTCAATGGTGGGCCTGTTAGAATTAAATATGACGGCTATTTCTTAATAAATACGCGATAAGTTTTGCTTTTACACGAATTTCCACATGAAAATCTACATCTATGTCAAATATTGGATGTTCAGATGACATTTCTATGGGCATTTGAAACGTGTTGTTTGACTAACGCTGATCTTCAATGGCAGCCATACTGGAATTCAAGATCGTGGCTAGTTAGGGCAAGATCTGCGATGTTTTTTTTTTTTTATGAATCTCCATATAAAAATTTACATATATATGCCCATTTTCATGCTTTTCTCGGAATTTGGACAATTTTGGGTGCTTATCCGCTGGACTAATAATAAGAGTTATTTTTTGGACATCTTTATACATGGTTTTGTATAACAAAGAGTCAATTTACTCAACACTTTTTGTACCTGTATTGGAACACAATTCATGACGTCAGCAGCGAAGAAAATATTTAAAGCATTCTTGAATAATTAGTATTTATGGGTGTCTGTACTGACAAATAGAACAATTCTAAGGACTTATGAGTGGAAGCATGGAAGACTTTATAATAATAACTACATCTGCTATAACCAATACCGACAAGGCCTTTAGCCCGATAAATAACTGGGTTTATCAGGCCAGATGGGACGAGGCAGACATAGTAATGACCTAAGAGCTATTTATATCATCAATTTTTGTGAACAGCAACTGTAAATGCGTGAACTAGATTAATTAAGTGGAATGTAATTAATTACAACTTTAATTAAGTCATTTAGAAATCAGAATTACGGCAAAGATTAATAGCCCAATATTAACACCAATTATTCATTATAATTATTTTTCTTGAATTAATTTTTCTACCATTCAGAAATGTTTAACATAGCATTTCTATAGTGAAAATTACTAGAAAGTTAAGTTTAAATTCTAGATTTTAAATATACGTAATTCATAGTATGAAGTACGTTGCAGCCGCATGGCACTGTCTATTTATAACAATTAACATTTTTTGTATGCAGTCGCAAATCGTAAAGAAGTATGTTGGAATGGGCGTTGGGCATAGCCCGTGGTTAGAACGCCGCACTATTTATTGGAATATTGAAGGTTCGAGCCAGCGATATACCAATGAACACGCTCTGTACTTTCATTTGTGGTGCGTTATAAAAGTGACAGTCAACCTTGCTATTAGGAGTGCTAGTGACGGATTGCCCTCCTTCTGGTCAATACTTCTAAATCTGAACTTTGGGGACCCTGACCTACTTATTTAGCCCATGTGTAGCAGAAGGGGACATTCAGATTGAAAATACTTAATATAAGTTGGCATGCTTTTCTGTTAAGATTTTGGAATCTTGCAAATTAGAACGTTGTTTTACATTAATTTTTACTTTTTTTGCAAAATTCTAAACAGTAAACTAAATTATATAGACAAGGCGTTGGTGGCTTCATAAGTGCAGCGTGGTTTGGGCGTTTGGTGGGCTGTAATTCAAATTCTATTGAACAATACAGGATTGAAATCCAAGATATGTTATGGCGGTATGAAGGCAGAAAAACACTTAAATGAAAACAAAAAAGTACAAATGTTCATTTTAAAGTGAAGTCTAATGGAAATAGGAGTTATAATGAGTTTTTTGCTAAGCCTCACAACTCCCCCCCCCCCCTCTTCTAGGTCAACAACTAACCCTGCGCATTAAGATAACTGGTTTGACTGATGACAACAAAATGACAACTTTTATGTTTCATGACTGTATTTAGAACATGTGTTTTATTTAGTATGCACATACGGTATTGTGATGACGAAATTATTTCATTTTTTAAAGCCTGACAAATACTACATCTCCCTCATTTCTTGGTGGGAAAATTAGCACTATTCTATGCTAAAGAAAGTAGTCTGCTAACTTTCACATACACGATAATTATATCTTAATGATGGGATCTGGTGCACATAACTCTGCTAATGCATGATATTAAGCTTCAATTGCACATTTAATTTAATCCGATACTATCACTTTAATAGCACTTCCTTCGCTTAGACTTTTGTTTTTTTACACCCGCTTATCTATAGCATCCGTTTATGTGCCATATGTTTGTCTTCCTATCAAATAAAACAAAAACATTTAACTTTTCAATAGCACAGACTATTTTAACAGCTGGATTCTTAGAGGATTTTCACATTTTTATGCCTAACTTACCTTATTAATTTAAAACATTTCGGCAGTGGAATAGAAAAATGCTTAACAATGAGAAAAGGGGAGGGGGACTGTGGCCAAGTGTAACAAGTTGGTATGTTCTTGAAACGTTCAGCAATGTGTATGCGCGTGTATTATCTGTGCTGAAAAGGTTTTAATTATACAACAATGCTCACTTAGCAGACTGATTCATGGGGAATGGCTTAGCCTCAACTACGTCATAGATATTATAGTTTTTATATAGCTTCAGAGGTCCCACTCAATCGGTGCTTGTCTCTCTAGAGCACGTTTTTTTTTTTAAATATTTTTAAATATTGAGGAGCTAACATATATGTTGTTCCTTTCTCAAAAAATTTATTGGGTGCAAGCCTCCTGTCTTTTCTGTTCAATAAAACACTCAATCTTAAATTATGTCTAATTTCGGTCATTTTCTGTCAGGACCGGGTGTAGCCTATTGATTAATGTTGCTCGAGCCCATAATATGCCCCTGATCATCGGCTCTGCACTTTGAACTGTGGGTTCGTTATAAAAGTGGCAGTGAATTCTCCTATTCGGTTAAAAGTAATCATATAGGCGGCGGATGCTACTGACTGGTTGCCTTCACTTTGGTCTCTGACCTAGTTGTCTAGTCCATGTGTAGTATATAGTACCGTTTAGGTTGAAAATACGAAATAAGTTTTTTTACGCCTATTTCGTTAGAGGATTTGATGTATTAATAGCCACACTATATCATTCCTCCAGAAGGCGCTGCTGACCGTGTATGCCAAAGCGACTTTTTTGTTGTAAAATTACATTGTAAGCCATTATCATATTTGGTAATTTTGCAGTTATATGATATAACTTTTTACTTATTGAATAGTCGGATTTAAGTATAATTTCGAAATAAAATGCATACAAATTTTAAATTATAATTGAACAAAAAGAAATATAAGTCAAAAATAATATACACGTGTAATAAACTATATGATTTATTATTATTTGATATTTTTGTATCGCGTGCATAATATCCATTTCAATTCATTGGTGTTTGATAAAATACACAGTAAGTTTTTCCTTCAAGTATAAAGTATTAGAAGTCCATTATCTTTAGGTACGACTATCGCCAATAATCTGAAATATACTTCATATAAATATTTTAAAGAATTACTCTGATTTTTTAAACATACTTTCAAAAAGTATAATTTTTTTTCCATTTCAAGTTTTCAATAGAATGTTCTAGCAAGTTACGTCAGGACAACTATATTACACAGTTTCCATGCGAGATACCATTCACTTGAGTTTTGTGTCTTTTACCCACAGTTAGAAATTTTAATTGTTTGTTTGTTTGTTTGTTTTGGAATTTCGCGCAAAGCTACACGAGGGCTATCTACGCTAGCCGTCCCTAATTTAACAGTGTAAGACTAGAGGGAAGGCAGCTAGTCATCACCACCCACCGCCAACTCTTGGGCTACTCTTTTACCAACGAATAGTGGGATTGACCGTCACATTATAACACCCCCACGGCTGAAAGGGCGAGCATGTTTGGTGGGATGCGGATGAAATTTTAATTATCTGTGACAGTTTTGCAAACTAGAGTTTTTAGAATTATTGCAGGTCAGGAACTTTCTATAAGTAAAGAAAAACTAGCTGCTTATTTGTTTTCTTGTTTAAATATTTCTAACAACTAATAAACTTTTAAAAGTTTATACGGATGAAATTTCTTACTTGTTTGGTATACTCATTTGCACCATATTTTTTATTAATTTTTCTTATGAGAGGAATGAAAATATACAAACCTTTCAGAAAGAATAGACTAAGAAAATAAGACTGGATGATTTGTTTTCAAAAGTACGTTGATTCTCTTAAGGTTCTGTCACAAAATTATATATTAGAATAAGCCTTGAGGTTTCATGGACTTTTTATAATTGTTATTTGTCAGTGTAGATATTTTTTCTCATTGTATTTCATCACGAAAAAGTATACATAACTAACTTGTAGTTGCAAGAACAAAATATAATAAGCTGGACAACTGTAATATGGAAGAAATAAAATACAAAAATTAATATCCAGATTTAGAAAACTTTACACCTCCGAACACATTGGGCAATTTGAATATCTTATTTAGATAGTACCCAGCACTAGTCAATACCACTTACAAAGATATATATATGTCGTCTTTTCTATATTAACACTTTTTGAATTAGAAAAATCCAAACAAGAACAGAAAACAAACAAACTATCAGATAATTCAAATTGCATTATTCTCGTGCAGTTGTTCACAAATGTCACAATAACGTGTGCACCAAATCTATATTCATTATTTATGCATAATATATTTCTAACCATTTCATTTAAAAATTTAAAAATAACAGAATCTAATAAAAGTATTGTATTTTTAAGTGCTGTGAGTTAAATTTTTTTTGTTAATTTTCCATGGAGAAAATGAATTTTGTTTTCAGTAATAAATATAAGTGACCTGTAAAAATATTTTGCCACAGTTCACTACCTTTTGGAGAATAACAGCGGGTAAATGTTAAAATATTTTATCCAACCATGTATAAGCTGAAGAGAAAATAAAATAACTTAACCTTGAATTAAACTGCTTTAACTGAACCATAACTATATAATGATGGTTGTGAGGGTGCCATTGAACTCTGTTGAATGTAGGCAGTTTTATACAACAATAAAAGAATGTCTATCCGCATGTTTTGGTTTTAGAGAAGTCAACATTAATATTTTAGCTGTACAAAATTTTAATCCTTTATTAGAATTTTTTTAGAAAGAAGTATTAAAAGGGTATATGTTAACAGATATGTGCCAGTTATCGACTCGATTTGGTGCTTGAAAAATACTATTTTAATATAAGAATATATTTTCTTTACCACCCTTGTTAAATAAGGGTACTCTGAGTAGAAAATTGCACACACACATATCTGTATATATATAAAATAGTAGTTATTGATTTAAATAATTTCATGTCATAAAAGTTTTGTAGAAATGGTTATTAAAATTTTACACATTGGTTTCTAGTTAATTAAAAAAATTAAATGTCTACTCTTTAATTTTTTGGTGCCTTTTGTTCTTGAAAAAAAATTTATAAGACTTAACTAAACAATATGCAATGCTACGACAATATTTATTTGCTCTTTTATATGCTTGAACCCCAAAAAAAATTTGGGTTTACCATGGCCCATAATGCAACGCACTAGCATGAATAACGTGTTACTCCCGTTGCTTCTCTCTCTCTCTCGCTGGGAAGAATTTTGCTAAAAGTGTGAAAACTATTTTAAATGCACAAAAAAGTTACTATTTTACTCGAAATTGCATTTTTACTAAATACTGTTTTATTTTGCAATTGTGAAAAGCCATAATTTTTGAAGCCATACATGAGAAAGGATGTTCGTCTGGTTGTTGTTAAACCTAAGGTTACAAAATGTGCCCACTATGGGTATCGAAACCCGGTTTGAACATTATAAGTCCACAGACTCACCGCTGAGCCGATCATGACGTCCGAATTATGACGAAACAATAATGTTTACTTAATACTAAATGGTAAGAAAACTTATTAATTGCATTTATTTTCCTCTATTTTCAAAAAGCAATTTGCAAAAAAGAGCTTTAATTTTCGTCACATTTTAATATCTGAACATATCTGTTTAATAAAAAATGAACAACTACTATAAATGCATGCAATAATTTAGAAAGCAATAAAAATCTGTGAAAGACAGGAAAGGCGACAACAATTACATTACAATCTGTACAACATCTCAGAATGTTATAGTAAAACCAAATATTGAGTAGATTTGAGGTTATGATTATAGAAAGAAGTGAATGTGTTTTAAAAAAAACAATAAGAGAAACTATGGTGGCCGATCCTCAATAAAGAAACACTCCTAACACATACCAAAACAATTACGTAGGACTAAAAATTATGTGATTTCGCTCTCATCAGAAAACATAGTACACATTTGCAAAACTTAAGAAAAAAAACAACATTTTTTTGTTTTAAATTGAAGATTTATTTCAGTTCTCCTAACGGGCTTCCACCTATTAGTAATCAGTATAATTAATGTCTGAATTTGATTTAGTGTATTATTCGTATTGAAGATATTATTCCTCTCATATAATTTTGAATGTTTCTAAGTTGAATAATTTTGAATGCTAAACTTTCTTTTTAACTTGTAAAACCGAAAGTTCTTGGATTCTTGTAGACGTTATAGACTGATAAGGGTACACAGGGATAGAAAAATTGCCGTAGGGATAATTCTGGTATTAAAAAAGTGACTGCAATTAATGACTCTATATTTTTATGTTATGTTTTCCTGTCCAGAAATCGTTTTATCAGAGCTTTGTGATGATGTACGATAGTATTTGGATATACGGGAAAAAGTTTCAAATATTTCACTCTGAAATAATCGACTGATTTTAGCATTACTGCACGTCTGCACATTAATTCTAGTCAAATTTTCCCGAAGAGAGAAAGAGTTAAATCTCAGAGTATATCTTTACTAGTTTTTGATTGACTGGAATAAGTCTGATTAATAAGAAGTGTCATATTTTACACTCTAAAAGACATCTATTCGGTTCTAATACAAATATTGCGAGTGGATCAGCTGTATAGTGAACTGGAAGTAAGTTATTAAACAAGAATTCCATATACTGTGTAATACTAAAAATTTCAAAATTTTCGAAAACTTAGAACGAATTTCAATGGTCAGCAATAAATAATACGTAATTACGTCATAAGTTAGGCACATTATTGAAGTACAAAGACCCATACATACATTTTTAAACGTTTGAGTTTCATATCTCTAAAGGAGTGAAACGCGTAATTATTAGTTAGGAGTTAAAAAGTAATGTGAATAAAATAAGTTAAATTTCATACACTGATAGTCGATAAGCAAAACTAAATATCTGAATATTTATTTGAGTTTTAAAGTATTGGATTTGTATAAACTTGATGGTCATCAGCAATGCTGAATACTCGAGAAGTTTCTTCGGTTTGAAAATCACCAGTATTTTACTGGAAATTTCGGAATACAACCGGAGGCGATCAGAAATATTTTATTTCTCTTCAGCCCGCACATTGTGAAAGAGTAAGGCTATGCATGGAAGTTCGTGAGTTTTGGGCAGAAGTTGAACTTGGCTTTATGAAGGTTGAGTGAGAAAAGCTGGAGTGAGGGAAGCCAGAAGAGGGCCAGAGAACGTTGGTACTACTTGTTGGAGTAAGTGTTTGCAAATAGCGGTTATCTTCTTTTCATTGCGAGACCAACGGCCCCTATCAGACTTGTGGTCTTTCAGGGAGGTGGGATGGTCCTCACAAGGGTAGCTACTGTTTATTCAGTAATTTCTGAGATTTTGCTAATTCAATAATTTTATAAAGTATATAATAATTCGATGGTAATATTTTATTAAAATATTTGGAAATTTTAATGAATTCCCTCTAGTGGCAAATAAATATTTTTATGAATCATCCCACTTATTTATTAGTGGATGAAACTGAATTTAATTTTATAGCTATAACGTTAGCAAAAGCGCAGACAAATGTCATAGCTATGGCGTTTTCTAAATAGTTCTCGCTCTGAATTATGTGAATTAAGAGTAAATGTCACGGCACCGCAGTGAAGGAACTTAAAAGGAGAATAAATTTTAGAAGAAAAAAAAATCGGTCCAAAACTTATACTGATTACTCAGAGCTAAAACGATTTGAGAGAAAATAAGCAAATGTAATAGATGGCATCATTAAAAATTCTCGTAAGAACAAAAATATCAATGCCTGAATACTATACATAATGAAAAAAGAAAGGCACATAACTGTCTTTGCAATCAATTATATCTTAACGAATCTTGCTCGTTTAATTTTCTTTAATTAAAATAAATTCGCATAACAAAAAAACAACAAAAAGTAGCAAAAATTAGTAGGTTAAACTTAATGAATTTGTCCTCAGCATGAAGGGTTATAACGCTAAAAACCGGGTTCAGAAACCCATGGTGGGCAAAGCACAGACAGCCTGTTCTGTAGCTTTGTACTTAACAACAAACAAGCAAACTTAATGCAATTATCTGAAAATTGCGTTTCTTGGCCTAAAATTATTTTCAAGCTGTTTCGAGAACAGTATTTGAAATCTGGTTTCCTGAAATAGCCTTATTGATGGAAACTTCTACGTTCGCTCTTAAAAAAAAGAAAAAAAGGATATTAAGGTTTTTTATTCATTTATAATTTTGCACATATCTACACAAAAGCTATGAGCACCTGGACGTCCCTGCAGTCTACAGACTGATAGAATACAGGGAAGAATTTTTTGTTTGTTGTTTAGTACAAAGTTATACAATAGGTTATCTGTGCTGCGCCCACCGCGTTATAAGCCCTCAGTATTACAGCTGAGCCACCGGGGGGAAGACGGAAGAAAGGCAAGCAGTCAACACCACCAACCGCCAACTCTTCAACTATTTTTGTCTCGAAAAGTAGGGTTGAATTGTCACCAAAACCACGGCTCTAAAGTACGGAAGCCATGAACACTAAGATTTAGATCCGGGAATACTAATCTCTAAGCTACGCCAGACGATTAGTTCGCAAGGTTCGTATTTCAATCAAATATTCCACCTAAATGAGTCCATACTTAACCCAGTTATTTATGGAGGTCTATATGACTTCACTGGCACACTGAAATATGATATCAACTCACAGGATGGTTTATCCATATTGTAATTATAATAAATCATGCGAATTTTATAAGCATTTTATTTTTTTTAAAGAATATAAGTTCAGAAACTACTCATTCTCTAAGAACTGTTAGACAGAATGTTCTAATGAACATACATTATTTGCATTTTAAACTACGTAAGTAAACCATGGAAACAATCATTAAAATTTTCCAATACTGGAAATGCTAATAATGAAACCCAATTCTTAATGAAATGGAAAACATAAACGTCCAATTAACACTAAAAATTAATAAACACATGCTCTTTTTTATATTAAAAAACATATATATATAGGAAAATATCTAAAACATGCAAAAGTACCCGTCCTCAGTGGCGGGAAAAGTTTAACTTAATTTATCAATTTAAATTATTTCATGGACTTCAAAAAGGTTAATTATGTTTCACTCTTGGTTTCACTCAGAGTCAAAGCTCTGAGCTACTTATACTACCCACCGCAAAAAGTAATTGTTGAGCATTTCAGTTATGCTAAGAGTTGCTCAACAATAACATACGGTAAATATAGATTTTCATTCTTCAAGTTACTTCGCAATGTGAATGATAGTGTGATTAATTCCTAATAATTTAGTGTAGAATATCCTGCTTACGTAATAAAATTTGACATTATTCATGTATGTTCTCCCATCATTTCAAAAGTGAACGTTGGGTTTTGCCTGCGTGCGCAGTTTTTTAAACGGGAGACAGACGAACGCTCAGACTGACACCACTGTTCGCAATATATGTAAGATTAAAAAGAAGAGTTTTAAGTATTGAAAACTAGAGGACGCTAAAGTAGATAAACCATCTGATGTATAATATTTACAATAATAAAACTATTAAAAAGGAAAACGTGTGCAGTTTATATTACGTAAAACTTCAGAATAAATCATTACCCAATTATCGCTTACTTTAAAAGATCCGCAAAAATTTTACGTTTGAATCTTGAGAATGCCACATACTTGTTAACAGTCTTGTTTTAAATTTATTTTCTCTTTTTTTCTGATTGCTAAATGTTATAAGTGAATACTATTATGAGTGGCTCTACGACATAGGCGGCGAGTGATCGTTTTGTTTGTGAGGGGTTGCACAATTGGAAAGAATCAGTTCGTTTTTCCAAATGAATGAATTCTCCCCAGTGACTCAGATACGCCCTCTTTCGACCTCTCTCTCTACAAATATTGCATAATATGTTTTAGTTGGAGAGAATAGCATCTCATGAGGGACGGTTTATTTGGGGAGGCTAATCTTCTCCAAGCCCCTTATACAAATCACCCCTATTCTATGCAAAAAATAAAATAAAATAAATAAATTGATAAGTTATTAAATGAGTTTTTGAGTCAGTTAAAAGTAGATAATGTCCTAAGTTTATATATATATATATGTAACTAGAAAGTGTTCGGTTGCGTTTCCGTCTCACAGAAAATGAAGTCTGAATCATTATCCAAATAACCCTTGGCACGAGCAGGTCTTTATGTGTGTGTGCAATAGAATCCCCTCCCCGACCATAAGGTTTATATCTCGAGTCCATAAATTCACACGTAATCCTCTCGATTTCTGTGTTCTTCACGTAATTTTGGTTCGTTTCGTTCACCGCCCACATACACTAATCCTTTTTTTAGATGTTAGCGTCTGGATTTAGTAGCATAAGTCTTGTTGGCTAAATATTTGATGAAACGATTTTAGGGAGAGATTAGAGTGAAATTGATATTTTATATATCACGGATGATGACAAGGGTTACAAATCACCGGAAAGAAAGATAAAGAAGAGGCTACTCATTTTCCAATATTGTTCGGATTACACAGGGAAGTATTCCTCCATACATAGCTACTCATTTTCTAGTATTGTTCGGATTACACAGGGAAGTATTCCTTCATACATAGCTACTCATTTTCCAATATTGTTCGGATTACACAGGGAAGTATTCCTTCATACTTGCTTACTCATTTTCTAGTATTGTTCGGATTACACAGGGAAGTATTCCTTCATACATAGCTACTCATTTTCTAGTATTGTTCGGATTACACAGGGAAGTATTCCTTCATACTTGCTTACTCATTTTCTAGTATTGTTCGGATTACACAGGGAAGTATTCCTTCATACATGCTTACTGATTTTCTAGTATTGTTACTGCTGACTATATCCGTGGGGAAGTACTTCATGCTAAGTATCAGAATCTAAAATTGCCTTTGTTAGTATTTTTCATTATTATGAAAAGGACAACATTCTACAAAGGCACGTACAACATATACGCTTACATGTTTTAAGTATCCAATAAAATTCAACAATCATGGAATAATACTTACTGCTTGAGTTTTCCCTTGTATGCTTGAGTAACATGCTAAATAATCTGGAGATTTAAAACTACACATTTGACTGTGATTATCTGTATTCCACGTTTTTCACCAGTGTTTCAAGCCTCGTTTGTAATTGAAAAAGATATGTAATTTTGCCCAAAAGAAGGTAGTTTTTTCACTTCCATAAACTTTAAAAACCTACAAGTTTCCTGGGGCTTTATCCCCTCTACCCTGCTGGATCCTCGAACGTGTCCCAGATCCCTGTTTAAAATGCCTTAACCGCCACCATTACCAGCAAGCTTCCTGGATCTTCACCTCCTCTACCCCCCTGGATCCTCTAGCGTGTCCCAGATCCCTGTTTAAAATGCCTTAACCGCCACCATTACCAGCAAGCTTCCTGGGGCTTCACCTCCTCTACCCCCCTGGATCCTCTAGCGTGTCCCAGATCCCGGTTTATCCTCATCATCGCCACATAAGTTCTTCTGATCCACGGATGTTGTGTATGTCTCTAACCAATACTCTTGCCTTAATTTTGAAGGCGTGTTTAAAATTAATGCCTTTCTTCTCAACGAACCTTCTTTTGTGCTTTCATTACGAATAGTTAATCTGTCATGTGGTTTGAACTTAAAAGTTTTTCTTTTGGCAACTTGTATAAACCTATTTTTAAGTACTTCTGCTTTAAATTGTTCATTGTAAAATTACGGAGCGGTTCCAATTATTGTAAATAAGGCGTGAATCTATAGTAGCGTAAAAAAATGTAAAATAGCAGCTGCAAATAACTTTATTCTAAGAAGCGTGCTGCATACCTGTGCATGCAATGTTTCGATAGAAAAAAATTTTGAAGATTGAACAAACGTTTGAAATTGTATTGTATTGATTCGACAGTAGGTCCATATGTTTAAGTTCTCAGGCAAGGTACTTAATGGGCACGATCCTAGAGTGACACGTGAAGAACAAAGAGAATTGTTTAACCGTTTTGGATAACTTAATGTTGTTCTTTGTTGCAGCTGTAAAACGAAAATATCATATTATAAAGAAAAATTCATATTACGACATTTTAATGTTGCAAAACATTATTTTAGTTTTTATGCGAATAAACGTTAGGCTTAATTATTCCCTGGACTAATAATTTGCTATACACAGTTACAAATAAGGTAACCAGTGGTTACAAGTCTCATTTACACGCTTATAAATACATATCTTGAAAATATTTTCATATCCCTTATAACGTATCTTTAATATCCAGTTATTCTATAAAACATATTCAGTATTATAATCATAAGTGCATCACATATAGTTTTAAACTATTCTTATTAGATAAAAGATTTGGGCTCACGTGAAAAAGAAGCTAGCAACTAGAGAAAAGATTTGGGTTCACATGACAAAGAAGCCAACAAATAGATGAAAGATTTGGGTTCACATGACAAAGAAGCTAGCAACTAGAGAAATGATTTGGGTTCACATTACAAAGAAGCTAGCAACTAGAGAAATGATTTGAGCTCACATTACAAAGAAGCCAACAACTAGATGAAAGATTTGGGCTCACATTACAAAGAAGCCAGTACTATAGAAAAGATTTGGGCTCACATTACAAAGAAGTCAACAACTAGAAAAATGATTTGGGCTCACATTAAAAATAATCCAGCTGCTAGAGAAAACATTTGGGCTCACATTGCAAAAAAAAAACAGAAACTAGAGAAAACATTTGGGCTCATATTACAAAGAAGCCTACAACTAGATAAAACATTTGGGCTCACATTACAAAGAAGCCTACAACTAGATAAAGCATTTGGTTCACATTACAAAGAAGCCAGTTACTAGAGAGAACATTTTGGCTCACATTACAAAGAAGCCAACAACTAGAGAAAACATTTGGCTCACATTACAAAGAAGTCAGCAACTAGAGAGCATTTGCTCTCACATTACAAAGAAGCCAACAACTAGAGAAAACATTTGGGCTCACATTACAAAAAAAAAAAAGTCAGCAGCTAGAGAAAAAATTGAGGTCAAATTACAAAGAAGCTAGCTATTGGAGAAAACATTTGGGCTCATATAAAAAAAAGTCAGCAGCTATAAAAATATTTGAGTGATTACTTAGTGGCTGAAGAATAGTATATTATCATCGAGTCCTTGATCTTTCCCTCTTAACGCCTAATCCCATTTCATTTGCTGGTTTTAATTTTAATTGATGATAGTTATATAGGGAGTTGAGCTACTTTAAATTTTATGTGTCACTGAAGTGATTATGACATCTAATATATAATATAATACTTGTATATGTACATTTATCCTAGGTATCGGTGACTCTGTATGTTAATAGTCCCAGATGATAATAGTTTCCTTTTATATTTTTCGCTCTATAGCCAAAGATTTTAGGATAAAAACAACTTGTCCTAAATCCTTCGTGGTTCATACTTTCAATGATAACCGGTTATTATAAATACTATTTTTAGTTCAATAATAGCCATATCTTACAAAATGTTTTGAAACTGTTAATATCATATAATTGTTTTCAGTGATTATAAACATTGTTTTTAATACAGTGATTAACTAAGAAAATATCACCAAATCATTTTGTTTTGGCTATGGCAATAAAAACCACTCATTTCTCTCATTTCATCATCATGAATATCAAATTATCTCATACAAATATCCCAATTGACCTGTATGAACAGTGAATGCCCACTTTTCCATATTAGAGACGGGAGTAAAAAAATATTTTAAAATAACTCTGATGTGTCTCATACACCAATTTAGAAATGTTAACGAGATGCCCCAACTTGTAACAAGTTTGTTATAAATGATTTAAGTGAAACAACGTTTACTCAATTCTAGGGTGTTGGATATACACAATTGTTTCAATTTAAGTTCGATGCGAGTGTTAAATTTAGTTACGTTTAGAAGCGATAGTTTATCGCAGGTTTGTTTACGTAACTGTGTAAGAATCATAAGTTGTGTAGTTCAATTGTTGTGAATTGGCGCTTGTTGTATTATTGCGTCATGTTACTAGAACCTTCTAAATTTTTCTGATTGTTTTGATTGAGTATTATTGCATCATAATATCTCGTAGTGTATAAAACGTTCTAGGCCTCTGTCAGTCTATAAATATGTGTCCAAAATGTAGTTCAAGCTAAGTAAGTTATATACTTAGGCAGATCTAGACTGTGAGTTTAGATCTAGATCTGATTGTGAGTTTAGACATAAAGAGTGTATAGTAGCAATTTCTAAAGGGAAATAATCACAGATTGTATTGTAATAACAGAGCAGAGAAGATATAATTTGTCTTGTCAATTGGGTTCTAAAGTAACTAAACCAACCTACGTGGACTTTGACGAAAGAGACGATTATTCAAAGCTCTGGATGCAACAGTGGTAACCAAGTGTACTTTAACGTCAGTAAGTCAAATTATCACTGCTTGTATTGTAATAACAGAGCATGAAAGAATAATTCGTCCGGTCAATTGTATTCTAAAATAAATGAACCCGCCTATGTGGACTTTAACGAAAAGAGACGCTTAGTTAAAGCTCTGGATACAACTGTGGTGATTAACTGTGTAACGAACATTTGTATATACGTTTGATTTGTTTTAATATATTATTTTAAAACAAGTAAACTGTGTGCTGTTTGTTTTTTGTTTAAATTTATCGCCAACAAGTCACAGACACCGATTATAAAGAATCCGGCCTATACATACATATAAAACCTGACATAGAGCATTTTCTGTTTAGCACATTTTGTTAGCATATCTGCGGATAACCTAGGAATTTGAATCAAAGCTCTACATAAATGCTTACAATCACTTTAACAGTGTTGTTACTTTTGATTCTCTTCTCTGCAAGTTCTTGTCTTCGCTCTCCCAGTTTGAAACCTGTGATTTAGTGTTTGGATGTTCATTTTGGTTGTTAAATATGGTAATATCATAGACATTTAATGTCAACATTTTAATTAGTGGTAGTTGCCTCTTTAAATAGGAGACTTGATTTGTATTTCAGAATTAGCATACGACATTTGATTGATACGTGACTTGTAGCTGACTTTTCCAAGACTTTCGCTAGATAATAGATAGGGACAATGGGACTTTCATTAATCCATTCATTCGTGTCACTAATTAAATGACAAAGCATTTGGATAACTCAAGAGACTCGTAGCATAAAACTACAAATATAAGGCTTCAGCTAACAAAACACAAAAAACTTTTACACTAAGGTCTCGAAGCAAACAAACGTAGTCGAAGTAAAAAATGTAAATTTGTGATGATAATATCAGCTGTATATTTAAACACATTTTATGTGTATTTCTTGGCGCATAAGCAGTTCCTTATTAACTGTGATATAATATGAAAACTCTCACTCAACCTAGTTCTTTATTGAGTAGTGTTTATGGACGTTTCTTTAAATAATTTATTCAAATTAATTAGCATCTTCTTAGCAAGCTATAGGTACCCCCTCATTATATTTGAAGCATTTTATTTATTTTATAATTAATAACTTGATTTTTATTTTTAAAATTAATTTATCTTATAATTAATATATATTTGCAAAGAGCATAAAATATTGCGGGTGTAAAAAAATAATAACTTCTAAATCATTCAGCATATATTTTTTTTATCTTCCCATATGTCAGTGCTAAATAACATATTTTAATTTTTTTATGTGAGACTTTGTTGCACGTTTTCAAACCTAGATGACGCCACCTTTACGGCCATGACTTCTCGTCTATTGATTTACAGTGTCAGTAGAATACAAATAGAAGTAGCAGGGCTCGATTTTACGTCACACAGGCACAGTTGGCCATGATGATCAGTAACAGATCTGGCCTGCTGTGAAAACTTTGCAATTCAAGAGTTCATCATGCATCGTTCTATACCTTTACTGTGAGTTTGAATCTGATGTTTTTGGTCTCTTCCCAAACCTGAAGAATGTGGAGTGGAATGTTTATATATGGGTAGAATTGGAGCATAATATTTTGTTTTGCATTTATTTGTTGACGTAGTTTTCAGTAGCCTTCCTTTCACCTTGCACGACCCGGCTGAGTTTTATCCGTTTCCTGACCATCTCTGTATTTATATCATGTCACTGACACCTAATCGCAGCGGACTGCATGAGGTGCGCTCAACGAACTTTCCGTCTGTCATGGAACTAAATGTAGGAGGTGTATTTTACACAACCTCTCTGAATACGTTGACCAAAGAACCTACTTCTCTACTAGGACAAATGTTTACAGGTAAAGGCAGCAAAACAGTAATGCGAGATTCCAAGGGAAAATTCTTCATTGACCGAGATGGCGTGATTTTCCGTTATATTCTAGATTATCTTCGCAACCAGAAGTTGATTCTTCCCGAAAACTTCCATGAACGCGAACGCTTGAAGCAGGAAGCAGAATATTTCAATCTTCCAGCAATGGTAGCCAGTATTGAAGCCCTTCCTCCACCTCCTTCCCATTCTCATCGACTATCGGTACCCCTCAGCACAACGGCAATTTCTCCTTCCGCAGGCATTCCTGGATACATTACTGTTAGTTACCGAGGGACGTTCGCCTTTGGAAGAGATGGATTGGCCGATGTCAAATTCCGAAAGCTGACTCGTATTTTAGTGTGCGGCAAGGTTGGTCTTTGCCGTGAAGTATTTGGAGAAACTCTGAACGAGAGCCGAGACCCTGATAGATGTAACAATGACCGTTACACGGCACGGTTTTTCCTGAAACATAATTTCTTGGAGCAAGCTTTTGATAATCTCAACGAAGCTAACTTTCGTTGTGTCGCAGCAGCAGGTTCCGGAACGGCCTGTGGAGGCTCAGGCGAGCCACTCAAGCCAGGGATGGATTCAGAAGAGAATCGATGGAACCACTACAACGAATTCGTGTTTGTCAGGCCGTAACTTCTGAATAATGGCTTCCAGGCGGCAACAGGGCAGTGCTAAGAGTAACGCGGATTTGAAATGTATAAAACTATCTACTTAAAGAAAACAACAACACAATTTTGATTCTTAAATGAAGGACAAAAACTTTTTTCTTTCATAGAACGATCAAATTTCTGCTTGCTGAGCTACTGAGTTGCTGAGTGACAGATAAGCTTATTGACGTGGATAAGAAGAATGATAAAACAAACTACTACTGTACATCCTCATGGTAGGATAATTTGTTCCGAATATAAAGGAACATCCCAGTGTTTAGAAACCTGAATTGTTGTATTTTTGCCTTGTTGTTATTTTATAGCATATTAAATCATAAGTTAGAGTACGTTATCATATGAACACAATTTGCAGTTCTACACGTCTATATTAGATCTAGATTGTATCCGTAAAATTTGATTTGATGTAGATTTTGTAGTTAACAGAAACAGACGATTTATTAAAGATGGCAAATTGGGAAAGTTAAAACGTAAGAGATGGTTTTGAGAAGAAGTTTAGATTAATGACGTTGCTATTTTATCTTTTTTTTTACGTTTGTCACTTCTAACTTCGTATTGTTGTTTCTTGCTTGATGCATACCCACCTTTAGCTGTGGGATGATAACTGATTTTCTTGACTTTTGAAAATCATGAAAAGGCTATGTTATTACAACATAAACGCCTGAAACATCTTTTATATAGACTAAGAAACAATAGATCGTTTACACAAAAAATGATTCAGCATTATATCGTATGAAATAAAAAATGATTGAATGTTTTGAATTTAAACAATATAAAGATGTATTGGTTTATGTTACTTTTAGCACGAAGTTGCTTTCTGTGTAAGTAACTGACCACTGGTCTACGGCGAAAATAGCAAAGACTAAGAAATCATTCTTTACCCTCTAATATTTTTTTATTACCAGAAGAGAATCGGGCAACATGACATGAAGTGGGGCTGTTCATGGGGTTTCGTTTCTCTTGTGGAGAGCTAAAAACACCACAATTTATCTCATCTTCAACTAATGTATGATGTTTGTAGAACTGGTGATAAGATAATGTTTAGAAAAACTAAGATAACTCGGTGATCACATTGACAAAAACACAAAGGACCACGATGACTTACTAAATATTTAAAATAAAGTTTAGATACACTATTACGGAACAACGACAAAGTTATGTGGATACGAGGTTCAATACTTTCACGTGTACTCTTCAGATCAACTTTTGATTAATTTATTCTAGATTACTTTATGTCATATTGTGTGTTTACTTACTATTACTGCACGTCAGTTTACTGCTGATAACCGTTTGTATATTTACAAAGATTATTTAGGTAGCTGGACATATAGATATATATTTACAATGACTATTACTCTTAAACTTCCTGTAAATGAGCAGGTTCTCGACTCCATTGCTCCTCCTGTGACCCTCTCTATGTTCCATTCTCCTCTTCATCTTGTCATATCATCCCCTATCTATAGACTTCCCAGCAGTGCTTTTATCTTCCTAACCCCAGGTCGTATTCCTTGATTCTTGCCTTCTTGGACTTTGGTCAAACAATTTAAAACTCAATTGACTAGAATAAAGTTTCACATCATCAATCTGTTTTAACTTTTTTATTTCAAATTCCGTAGCTAGTCTGCATATATTCTATAGTGTGTATATATATGTGTAATTAATAATTAATATAAATTATTACTGTTCAGTTACCTTTAAACTGGTAATTCTTCCCACAACCACTGTAAAATAAACCAATGTATCAGGAATGCCATCATACACGGAGCTATTAAAACTGAGCAAATTCAGAGTATAACGAATATTTCCCAGCTTTCTGTTAGTTATGCGAGCACTAATAGTTTGAACAATGTCTCAGCGCCCACACAAGAACAGCATCAAGTGTAATGTATTTTCTTTTAATTATTATTCTGACACCATAAAATCGAGCTGTCTTTTAACTCGGACCTGTCGACAACCTAACCAATATTGAACGAAGGATCATCACAAAAGGGGCTCAAAGAAGTTGATGTTCTTTCGCTCTATGTACGTTCTTTGGTAGATTACTATTATTTTCGAAACTGCATGACTTGTAGCTCATGACTATAAAGAATAAAAGGTTGAATGACAGAATTACGCGTCATTCAACAAATAGAATGATCAAGAATGTTAAACTTTGACGCTCAATTCTAGTTGACAGCAAGATTCTACTCTCAAATAGAATGATCAAGAATGTTAAACTTTGACGCTCAATTCTAGTTGA
>NW_013665901.1:267635-269231 GCF_000517525.1 Limulus polyphemus
AAGAATGTTAAACTTTGACGCTCAATTCTAGTTGATAGCAAGATTCTACTCTCAAATAGAATGATCAAGAATGTTAAACTTTGACGCCCAATTCTAGTTGATAGCAAGATTCTAGTCTTCTAATATAGAAACTGAAAGAAGCAAGCATTAATACAACAATCTGCGTTAGGCCTGATAAGTATTGTTTCTTAACCATTTAAGTACAAGTGTTTATTGGGTTCACTATTGTTTTACCATATTCAAACATTTCTTTCCAACTTCTTAGTGTTTATCTACCCGAAATACAATTTTCTTTATTTTCAGATACATGCGCCTGTTAAGTAGAAAAGCCAAATAAATACCATGTGCGATACAACAATTGTGTTTAATACATCAGTACGGAAGACTAGTTATATAAATACTCCTGTACGTGACACCAGTTGTACCAACCTTCATTTACGATACACTAATCGTATCAATATACCAGAACGGTTATGAACTGTATTGATACATCGATAAGTTAGAATAGTGGTAGCAGTACACACGTATGTCAAACCAATCGTATCAACCCACCTTTGAAATAGATAATTTGTATTAATACTCCTGTACGACAAACAAGTTGTATTAATATTTCTGTACAGTAGAGCATTTGTATGATAAAGCAACTGCATCATTACACGTGTATAAAACTATAATACCACTCCTCTACCTAGGAGCACTTATATTAATATGGCTTTATTTAGATGGCGCAGTCATTCCACTAGGAGTGTCTCTCGAGATACACTTATAAGTGAATACATCCATACAAGAAACACACACTTAACAATTTATCTGTACCATAAAATATTTGTATTAATACACCCCCCCCCCGATGATGTTGTATTTAAATATACAATAGTTTTATCCTTGCACTCGAAAGAGAAACACTCGCGCTAATACATCTGAGGCGTACACCAATAGTAACATTGCAGTTTTACCTTCGCACAAAATTAGTTCTGTCAGTATAGCCAGAAATGCAGTACAGCTGCACCTAGTAACATTGGTAGTTTTTACTTACAGTTCCGAACCATTTAGATCAATACAACTAAAATCATAGAATAGGCGTATCAATAGAAATGATACCAGTTAACTTTTTTTTTATTACATTCGTACCATAGAATAGTCGGATATGCGTAGTTATGCCAAGAAAATTCTATTATTATACCTACAATTCTATCAGTATGGGCGTATCGCTTGTTCGCACCTTAAAATTATCATCTCAATATATATAGTACTATTGAACATCAGTAAGAATATACCGGCAAATGTCTGACGGATAGATTAAACTGTTTTAAAATTTCACCATATTCTAGCTTTAAAAATGTGAAACCTAAGACTGAAATCAGCGTACCTGAGTACTGTAGTCCGTAGATAAAAAGAAAGAAGTAATCTATCTAGTGAAAATTGTCTGTCAGTCATTATAATTTCAAACATTATTTTTAGTAGCAGCATTCTTAACTTTTAGATATTACATATTATTTATACTGTAGTTTTAGTGTTAGAAAACAGCGAGTTTGTTTCTCGACTAACTTACCAGAGGAATAGACTTTAGCAGATGCTTCGAGATTTATGACGTTA
>NW_013665901.1:270231-274148 GCF_000517525.1 Limulus polyphemus
TCCACTAGAAAGTTATAATAATTGTGCATCACCGGAGTTATCTTCCAGTCATTTCAATTTCCCATTGACTTAGTCTTTGCTGCTTTAGTCATTAACTTATGGTCAGTGTTCTGGAGCTTAGAAAAATCTTCTAAAGCTTCTTTTTTCTTGTTTGTTCTAATTATTTGATTTATTTTTATGATTTAATATTATTTTTTTTTGTAAGATTTTAGGTTCAGATTACGAATTTCAGATGAACGATGTTAATACGGATAACGCGGGATAAAAAATTAGTGTTAGATATCTAGATTTGATGTTTAAAGTCTATTCGAAATAATTTCGTAAAAGTGAGTCCATAATCTTCGTCTGTTTGCTTCAAACAATTTTAGCACACTCCTCGGGACGACGTCTACTGGTTATCGTAAAATCTAGAAATAGCAATGAAGAGAGTTACACGTTTTTCGAAATAATATTGCTATGTATTTCCTCTAATGTTCTTTACTATAAACGTCTGAATCATGAAACTTTTTTGCATATCTTCATATAGCAATTTGTTAAAAAACGTGATCCATTTCGACCTTATATGTACCTTAAACTTTATAGATATATAGTTTAAAAACTATTCTTAATTGCTCGATACGAATAATCAAAATAACTTTAATTGGCTATTCGATAATGCCTCTTATTATATTTTGTTATTCACTACGTATATTTATGTATAGTGTAGCTAATAGTGACTGAATGTTAACCACACATATATGTAGCATCAAGACATGTAGATATTGCAGAAATAAACAACAATGTAGGAGCATACTTTTTCAAATTTTTGTTTTTTATTGACTAGTATGTTATTAGATAAAATCTCACCGGTTCTATATTTACAATAAATCAAAAATACGTTTCTTATAGCAGAAGTATCTTCGTTTTTTTAAATATTATTTTTCCATGGTGATAATGGACGAGTTTTGTTTTAAGGAATGTTATTACGTCTTTATATGTGGGGAGAATTTGCATTAAATATTCGTAACGGGCTGAGTGTAATGTAAGTGATGGACCTTTTTTTTAAGAAGGCCGTTGAAGCTTAACAGCTATACCATCCTTACAAAAAATAACTTATTTATCTTTACAGTGGCGTGTAGTCAAACATCAATATGAATAACATGACGTATCTACAATGCCTTGCAAAAGTATTCACCCCTATCAATAATGTCACATTTTGATGAAGTACAAATAATATATAGTTTTAATGAACTTGTTTTTATTCAAAACTCTAATGATCAAATTTAAAATTGTTATGTGTGAAGGTGGTTGAATGTCAGCAAAACCTGCAAAAAATATATATAACTTGAAATTTGCTGATTGCATAAGTATTCAGCTCCCTAAGTCTGTACTTGGTGGAAGCACCTTTGGCAGAAATTACTGGTGTGAGTCTTTTTGGATAGGTCTTTACCATCTTCGCACAATGGGATGGTGTAATTTTTGCCCATTCTTTCTGGCAAAATTGATCCAATTCTGACAAGTTTGTTAGGGATCGTGGATGGACTGCAATATTCAAGTCTCACCATATATTTTTCATTGGATTCAAGTCAGGACTTTGACTGGGCCACTCCGGAACATTCACTTTCTTCTTTTGAAACCACTCTAGTGTGGCTTTGGTCTTGTGCTTCGGGTCATTGTCCTGCTGAAATGTGAATTTTCGACCCAGGTTTAGATTCTTGGCTGACTCAAGCAGGTTTTCCTCTAGGATTCGCCAGTACTTTGTACCATCCGTCTTCCCAGTCCCTGCTGATGAGAAGCATCCCCATAACATGATGCTGCCACCACCATGCTTGACAATTTGGATGATGTTAACTGTGTGATGCGCTGTGTTTGGTTTGTGCCAGACGTAACGCTTTGAATTCAGACAGAAAAACTCAATATTTGTCTCGTCTGACCACAAAACCTTCTGCCACATGTCTGCAGTATCATTTACATGCTTTGTCGCAAACTCTATACGAGATTTAAGATGATTCTTTTTCAGTAATGGCTTCTCTCTTGCCACTTGCCCATATAGGCCAGCTTTGTGTAAGGACTAGGATATTGTCGATGTATGAACACTGACTCCCATCTCAGACGAGGAACTCTGCAAATCTTTCAAAGTCACCGTTGGCTTCACGGTGGCATCCCTAACCAGTTTTCTGCTTGCCCGGCTGCTTAGTTTGGAAGGGTGGCCTGATCTGGGTAGTGGCTGGGTGGTATGAAGCACATTCCACTTCTTAATGATGGACTTCACCGTACTTAAAGGGATAATAAGTCGTGGCTTTAACAGATGTATTTACTCCGAAGTCAAGGTAAAGCACTTTGATTACACACAGACAGAGACCATTAGACTAATTTTGTGACCTTTCAAACTAATATTTTGCACCTAAACTGATTTAGGGTTGCTATAGCAAAAGAATTAAATGCAATTGAGAATATTCTTAATTTCTTTGAAAATCTAACTTTACATAATATCAGATTTTTTTTTAGCTTTCTCAGTTTGCAGTAAATTGTGTATATTCTAAATATAACGTCCCATTTGTAAGTTTCATGATTTCAATCTCATACGACAACAAAATGTGAAACTTTGCAGGTGGGAGAATACTTTTGCAATGCACTGTCCATCGTAATTTTCTATTTCCATGTTCTCATTTCTTGCTTTAGATGTTCTTAACACTTAAATGACTTTGGCTGCCTTGGGCTTTTCCTCATTTACAAATAATCCAAGATGGCGTCGCTTAATGAAGCATCTGGGAAATTCGATCAAAGAATAGATTAATCTTACCGGGCAAACTGCATATCAGTCACAATAACCTTTCTACATAATTCATTCGCAGTGTAATTAGATACATATAAAATCCATTAAACAAATACAAGGACATTTCCTTTATATTCAGCTAAACTACCGTGTTCCCAGACTCATCAATAACTACAACAAATCAATGGTATTTTAATGGACGGCAGGATTTCACGAAACCAGCATTCTCTTGAGTCACAAGTTATTGAATGAACTTCCAACCTTTTATTTCTAAACTCTTAGGCGATATATACTGTTTATCTCTCTCTCTCTCTTTATATATATATATCTTTATATACACGTGTGTGTCATTATTTATTGATAATCCACAAAAATGAATTAGCAGTGAAAAAATCTCACCTATTCTAGTACATATTGAAAAAAAAAACGGTACTGTAATATCCCACGGTGTATGAGTAACAATAGGTACGGCATTATTAGCACATCATAAAAACTAGAAACCACAATAAAAGTACGTTTAGAAACACAATTAGATACCTCTTTATCAGCACATAGTAAAAAAAAACAGCAATAGCTATCCCACTGTAAGTACATAGAACAAATAAGATTAGATGTCACATTACTAATAGATACCATGTTATCAAAACATATTAAAAACAACAATAGATACAACACAACTAGTACACAGTAAAATAAAACATTTATACCACACTGGGAGTACATGAAAAACAACAACAAAAAACAAGAGTAGATGCCCCATTACCAACACATTGTAAAAGTAACTGATACCATATTATCGGCACATAGTAAAAACAACAATATATATCTCACTACAGCTCTGCAGATGGTAGAATAAGTACCTTCTCATTACCTCATGGTACAACCATCAATATAGTTTTCTCAGATTTCAAATTACATAGTAAAAACAACAATATATATCTCACTACAGCTCTGCAGATGGTAGAATAAGTACCTTCTCATTACCTCATGGTACAACCATCAATATAGTTTTCTCAGATTTCAAATTACATAGTAAAAACAACAATATATATATCTCACTACAGATCTGCAGATCAAGAATAAATACCTTCTCATTACCTCATGGTACAACCATCAATATAGTTTTCTCAGATTTCAAATTACATAGTAAAAACAACAATAT
>NW_013665901.1:274512-282101 GCF_000517525.1 Limulus polyphemus
CAAATTAGATAGTAAAAATAAAAGATGAAAAAGGATATATTCCAACACTTATTTTACTAAGTACATCCTACTTGCATTTTGTCCATATGATGTCATAAGTTGTTGGGAGGAATAGAATGGGCCAATCGCAGGTGGAACCACAAAGATCAAGTTTAAGTAGACAAGCAATTGGACTAATGGTCCGAGTTTGGCTGCTGTTCCAGTTTTAACGTATTAAGCGTGGAGGTCGGTAGCAAAATATATTAAGCTGATACCAAACGAAAATGCCACTTAATGTCATGCCTACCAAAGGTACCTTTGCCTCAGATGAACAGATCGTGTGCTAAGACTCCAAGTAGTGGAAGGGGACGGCCCATGCCCCATTTATAATATTAATTTTTTTAAGCCTGACGTTACTACTGAGCTTTGTTTTTTATTTTCTATTCACAATTGTACAAAGTATAATCGCTGAAAAACTATCTTCTGCGATTGGTCCATTCTGTTCCTCACAACAACTTATGACATCATATGGGCAAAACGCAAATACGATGTACTTAGTAAAATACATATTGGCGTATATGCTTTTACATCTTTTATTTTTACTATGTAGTTTGATATCTGAGAAAACTATATTGATGGTTGTACCATGAGGTAATGGGAAGGTATTTATTCTTGGTCAAGAAAGAACAAAAAACAACAACAAAAAAGATCAAATAATTATCTGACAATCGAAGCTAGATTTTCATAAATCCCGTTTTTTTCTCGTTCTTTGCATAATATGGTTATGGTCATATAATAAATAAAAGATGACGGGTGATAGTTTAAATATAGCTCACCATTACATCTATGCTATAAATTGGCCCTTTTGTCTGTCACTGACAAATATTTTCCAACTTCCCAGCCTCTGATCATCATGAAACTTTCAAGAGTTTTGGGGTGCGCCGCAGAAGGATTGTTAAACCTTTCATTTTATTCATTTCCTCATTTTGCGATTGTGACAACCACAAACTTTCAAGAGCTCTTGGGTATGGCTCATATATCCAGGACACTTAGAATTACAAGTTAGTCAATAAATGAAAATAATTACATTAATATGAAAAAGCTAGCAGAGTGAATAGTCCTGCATAGCGAATGGCGCACACGCACGCCGTCCCGCTTTCCACGCCATCTTCGGGAAGTCAATGAAATAAATATCACATATAGCATGGGTACCTTTACTAATTCACAACATAGAGTGAAATGAAGTTTGGAATGGCACAGTTCTTCAAGAAGGCTGACATTTTGTTGTTGTTGTTGTTGATTGTGGATATTTATCGATGATTATTAGCTTTAGATGTGTTTTAGGCAAAACATTAACTCTCCATTTACTTATTTATTTGTATAGTAGGAGTCCACATATTAAGTTACATGGAGTAATTTTTTTTTCGCCATACACAACACTTAGTGTAAAGAGCTAAATACAGGTTGGCCCGGCATGGCCAGGTAGTTAGGGCGCTCGACTCGCAATCTGAGGGTCGCGGGTTCGAATTCCCGTCTCACCAAACATACTCGCCCTTTCAGCCGTGGGGGCGTAATAATATGACGGTCAATCCCACTATTCGTTGGTAAAAGAGTAGCCCCAAGAGTTGACGGTGGGTGGTGATGACTAGCCGCCTTCCCTCTAGTCTTACACTGCTAAATTAGGGACGGCTAGAGCAGATAGCCCTCGTGTAGCTTTGCGCGAAATTCATAACAAATAAAGAAACATCCCTACTCGGGCAGATATCCTAAAAAATAGCCCACGTACACCGTTGAACAGTTTCCATACAATAATCGAACCAACCAACTGTGGGTTACGCAAGTCAAAAGTGCATAAAAAGTGAAAATACGCCTTATTTCAGGGGCTTTATCTATCTATCCTTCCTGTCAAAAATCCTAAAACAAAATAATCCATGTATACCGGTCGGAAAGTTTCAAGTTAGTATACCAAACATTATGGTAATCAAGTCAGCCAATTAATCATTTTTTATAGGTAAGATACATATAAAACTCCAGCAATAATTAATATGATGAATTGTCATATTGAAAGTATTTTTTTAAATAATATTTATTAAGGACCTTATGGCCGACAAAGTCATGGATCAAAAACAGTTTGGTACACAAAGAGTTAATAAGAAAGTTTTCGAATATACAATGCCATTTAACCCTTAGATAATTATACGGTCAAAGTACAATTTTTTGTGGGCATTACTGTAGAAGAACGAGCAAAACAGATACTACCTGAATGAGGTTTCCCTCTGTATTTGTTTATTAATAAGAGCTATGATTATAATATTCGGCCCGGCATGGCCAGGTGGTTAGGGCGCTCGACTCGCACTCTTTGGGTCGCGGGTTCGAATCCCCGTCACACCAAATATGCTCGCCCTTTCAGCCGTGGGGGCGTTATAATGTGACGGTCAATCTCACTCTTCGTCGGTAAAAGAGTAGCCCAAGAGTTGGCGGTGGGTGGTGATGACTAACTGCCTTCCCTCTAGTCTTACACTGCTAAATTCAAAAACAAACAAACAATATTCTCATTAAAACTTTGTTAGTCACTTAAAAAACATAAATATAAAAAAGTGTTTTGTAGATTTTATTCAGGAGAATCTTCAAAGAACCGCTACGAATAACATCCCAGTATAAGCTACACTTTTTTATATATATAGATTAATCAGCTAACATGTTTCCAACATGGAAGTAACGTTTTTATTATTACACAGAAATAAATTCAGCTAATATGACCTTTGAATGATCCCCACCCTTTCCTAGTTACGTGGAAATAAGTCCGATCAATATAACTTCAGCATGGTCACCATTTTCATGATTAAATAAAAATTAATCCAGCCATTATGACTCTTACATGTTCGCCGTCGCCGTACACTTCTTTATATGTAAGTACGATACTTGTCAAATAAGTCAATATTACTCTTACATGGTCGCCGTAAACATACACTTCTTTATATGTAAGTACGACACTTGTCAAATAAGTCAGTATTACTCTTACATGGTCACCGTAAACATACGCTTTTTTATATGTAAGTACGAAATTTGTAAAATAAATAAGTCTGTTTATTTGTTAGTTTAAGAGCAAAGCCACATTGGGCTATCCGCTGTATCCATCGCGGGGAATCGAACTTCAAATTTTAGAGTTGTAAGTCCGTAGACTTACCGCTGTCCCACCGAAGGACAATAAATAAGTTATTATAACTCTTACAAGGTCGCCGTCGCCAGACACTTCTTTATATGTAAGTTTGACACTTGTAAAATAGGTACCAACCAACAGCAAAACAACCAATAAAATATGTAAGTAATTATGACTCTCGCGTGGTCGCCGTTGCCAGACACTTCTTTATATGTAAGTTTGACACTTGTAAAATAGGTACCAACCAACAGCAAAACAACCAATAAAATATGTAAGTAATTATGATTCTCGCGTGGTCGCCGTTGCCAGACACTTCTTTATATGTACGTTTGACACTTGTAAAATAAGTAAGTCATTATGACTTCTATTGGATTGTTTGTTTTTCACTCTTATGATTACCATCTCTATCTGACTGATTATAGAGCAATACATACAACAATAATGATTTCAACACTGCAGTCTATATTTTCTTTAGGTCGTCCACTGGATTATGAGGATCAACACTGGTATTACGATCACCGCACTTTATATTGTCACTTAAGGTCAAAACCACCAGTAAGATTGTTACACGTTTTAATATATTGTTAAAATTCACCCTCAATTTACTTCTTAGCTGTTGTAGCGTTCCTTGTTGTTTTACATTAACCTCTAGTCTTCTAAATAAAAACCGTGAACTTTCACTTGGTCCACAAGTTTCAGGAGGGCCGTACCGATGTTTGATGGCGTCTTTTGCAACATAAATTCGGCGCCCCCAACCCCCCCAATCTTATTATTCTAAATATTTACAATAAATTATATAGACTGTAATTATTATATCTTGCATACATTCAATTTATCGTTGAGCACAGTTTGAGTTTTGAATATTATCCAACCATTAAATTCTGAGTAAACAAGCTGAAGCTACGCATGCGTAAATTCCGGGCAGTTGGCTGTTTGTAAGCACACATTCAACAGGCAACATGGATCTGTTCGTCCCATCTGCAAGGGCTGCCTTGATGCTGGCAAGCAGCCATTTGTTCACTTTGTTAATCAATTGGCGCCCCCTTTCGAGTTGGCACACAACGGTACGGCTCTACGTTTCATCCCATTAGCGGATGGAGTTAAAGTTTGACAAAGTAATTATGAACCTGTTATCATTAAGTCTGTGATAATTATAAAAGGCTTAATGAAGTTATTTTTCCTTAATCTTATCACGATATGTTGAAACATTTGTATTAAAGACCAGAGGCTTCTTAAAAGATTTGGGGCTCGGGCCCGAAGGCGCCGAACTTTTTGGCGTTTCAGTATGATATTGATCATGATTTTCTATCCTGATTTTTTTCAAGACTCCCCCTCTCTCTCCCTCAGTGGCACAGCGGTATGTTTGCGGAGTTACAACGCTAGAAACCGGTTTTAGATACCCGTGGTGGGCAGAGCACAGATAGCACATTGTGTCGTTTTGTGCTTAACTACAAACAATAATAAATTTTCAAGCCACCAACTGGGGAATCGGGGCACGAGCCTTGTGTGGCAGTGCCTAGCGACGCCTCTGCTAAAGACGCTGTTACAGTCAGGAAGAAGAGGTGTGTTAAAATGTACCTCATTTTTATATTGGTTTCCAGTTCCACAGGAACAATTCTCTGTTTCTTGGCATGAAATGTTCGGTGTCTATTGAACAATACAAATTCAAATGTTCGTTGAAAGCCAATCTTACTTTACTAAAGGTCTGAAGAAGCTTAGTAATTATTCCAGCAGCACAAACGCTCAGTTGTCTGTAGGATAGTAATCTTTCTTCAAGCAAACATATAATAAAGTGTTTACAAAAATTCAGTCTTTCTTTAAGGTGTATAGGCGCTGCAATATCCAGAAAGGTTTTATTCAGGCAGTACAAAAGTTCAGTTATCAGTGGAAACTAATTAGATATTATTACAGGGGTTAATACAGGCCCGGTTCCAGCTCCTCTTCCTTGGGGAGGGGGGGGGGCGCAGTAGAGCTTTTGTTGACTCTTCTAAGCGGTTGAAAATAATCATACAATTTTTAAAATTGATAATACTATTTTATTAAACTAGGGAGAACGAACTCGAGTGGGGCATAGTGAAATTTAGGGGTGCACAGTCCACCCCATCACCACCCCCTAGCGCCACTCCTATTTTGATATATTCGGAGAAAACTAATTAGTGTTTTCAAACTTGGATGCTTTTTTTCTTCAAATATGATTCTGTTACAGCTCAAAGCCACAGGCACAAGGCTGAAATAGTCATTGTTCATTTTTGGCACTATGAATAGGGTTACAAACTTAGAACTATGAAAATTTCGGGCAAATGAGGTGAGGGAGGGTAGTTTCCTCCTCCATGGACGTCTTTGAAAGAATTTTGATGAATTAAAATAATTCTGTTACAATATTTATTTATTTATTATCAGCCTACTGAAGAACGCTACATGGGTTAAGTGAGATTAAAATGAACAATTTCACAGTTTTCATTGATCAGTAGGCTTATATTAAGTAAGACACTTGCATAGGTACGTACCACTACGTCTCAAGTAAGTGGTCTAAAAGTTGCTGCCTTTAAGCATAAGAAAGTAATAACAATAAACATGTTTTTCTTATATCTCCGGACACGTTGCTATCCGAATTAAATTTCTTCCACGTTCAAGACACTGATAGTAAAATCCGTATGGTCCGAAAAAGAAATCAGACAGTTGGTAACCGTATTATGGGACGTGTTTTGAAATACCTTGTAGTTTTGAGGATTGATGTACGTTACAAGCTCCAGAAACTGGAC
This sequence comes from Limulus polyphemus, assembly GCF_000517525.1. Lineage (NCBI taxonomy): Eukaryota > Metazoa > Arthropoda > Merostomata > Xiphosura > Limulidae > Limulus > Limulus polyphemus. The sequence goes on from NW_013665901.1 coordinate 280,414, forward strand.
AAATGGGGGAGGGGTCATTGATATAGTTCTTCATTGTTTAATAATGTCAACAGGCTGTCATCCATGACTTTGACGTGCATGAACTGTTACTTCGTCACATGAAAGTGTAAAACATAAGCAGTATACTTTCAGTATCTGTTGATATATGTTTTTTTGAAGGCAGAAATGTTCAGGGTATATAAGCTGTTTGATTCCCGAATTTTAGAGCTGTTTTTTTTTGTATTTATACTTAACCTCATACTTCGCACAGCCAAATCATTTCAATAAAGTAGGTTTAACAACGTGGGACTCTACAGAGGACTGAATACATTATATTGAAACGATTTTGGAGCTCCACCAAGTCGTTACTGTCCATATCGCTACGTACCCTTATGCTCTATCTGGTGACACTATATATACAAAATATTTCCATTGCAAAAGCCTCAGTCGTAAGGCTGGCATGTCCAAACCACACTGTTTCTCCTTGGAAAACATCCATAATTCATCAAGTGTACGAGAACGATGATTTCCGAGTGCCCATTTCAACAGTCTTATCGCACAGTAATCCATAGGCGCTGTGTTCGGTGGCTTCACCAATATCACTTCGTATGGAATAGTATGAATACCTGTTTCATTCTTCATCTGCTTGAAGTATACGACGATTAGATGGATATATTGTAAAGCAGCTTTTGTATGCATGACTTGTAATGCTTTTTCAGACATACATTCTTTTTAATTATGTTGTGTACTATTGTCTGGGACACGTGGACGGCTTTTACCACCGACTTTTATGTTCGTGGATTCTTATCTGTTACAAAACGTCGCAAGCTGGTTATCACGGATGGGGTACAACTTGTTTCAGGTCTAATAATGCTTGGAGACGGCTTGAATGGGTAATGAAGAAAAACTCTAATATACATTTAACATAATAGCAAATGTACAAAGTTTCGACAAGGTTTTTGTCATCAACAGGTACCTCGTCGAATTTGTTTCAGGTCTTCTTCCGGGTGGTTCTGGTTCCCCAAGTCGATCCATATTCCTTTGTTTTCTAATGCAATTAATTATAAGGGATATCCCCATGTTTTGATCTAGGTGTATAAATATTTTGCTTCGGAAAGGACCGTTACGTACCCTACTAAAAACGATCGATCTTCGATGACATCACACTACTTACAAAATGCCTGATAATGTCAAAATGTAGTCCTGACATATGTGGTTCCACCGTGATTTTATATCGGTTGTGGTTGTCAGACAGGCTGATTTATATATTCATAATCGTTTTAATATAACGTATTCAACCTTATAGTTAAAGTTAAAAGCCAAATTACATATTTTCTGTGTTAAATAACTCAGATACTATGTTAGTTATTGTCAGATTTAATATATATATATGTGCGTGTGTGTGTGGATTCTGGTTTTTTTTCTTGCCAATTGTCGAAATAAATGGCTTTTACTTATATTCCTTAATAGTATAAATATATACTATGTTGTTGTTGGGCTTAGGATTCTATTGCAGTAGGTGTCTGTGACTTGTTACGATAAATTCAACGATAAATAAACAGCACATATACTTTACTTATTTTTATTATATATTCGGAACAAGTGAAACGTATGTACAATAAAGTGTTCACACTATACAGAATATAAGCATATCGTAAACGTTATATTAGTATATGTTTAGTTCTCCTCTTCTTGTCAAAAGTCCACTT
>NW_013665901.1:283056-286448 GCF_000517525.1 Limulus polyphemus
TGTAAAATAAAATCTACAGCAATAGTTGGATGGTAATAGAAACATAGCAATATTTCAACACATATGTTTTGTATGGGAAGAGAGGTTTTAAAATTAATGAGAGAAAAACCTACAACTGTTAACATATTGTTGTACTAAAAATCTTCATATTTCATATTGCACTAATCCAGCTATTCTGAGTACTGTGAGCTCGGCATGGCTAGGTGGTTAGGGCGTTCGGCTCGCAATCTGCGGGTCGCGGATTCGAATCCCCGTCCCGCCAAATATGCTCGCCCTTTCAGCCGTGGGGGCGTTATAATGTGACGGTCAATCCCACTATTTGTTAGTAAAAGAGTAGCCCAAGAGTTGGCGGTGAGTGGTGATGACTAGCTGCCTTCCCTCTAGTCTTACATTGCTAAATTAGGGACGGCTGGCGCAAATAGCCCTCGTGTAGGTTTGTGCGAAATTCAAATACAAACAAACAAACTGAGTATTGTGAATACTTGTTCGTATGATTACGTTTAAGGCAACATGATAATTTCATGAAAGTAGCAAAAAAAAACAAACTTCAGTCCAATTCTCCTGTTTCTGTTGTATACCGATGGTCCAGTGGTAAGCTTCAGGGCTCATAATTCTAGAATTCGGCATCCGATCCCGTTAAAGGCATAACGCAAATGGTCCATTGTGCAGCTTTGTGTTAAAACATGAAAACCTTCTATATAAAAAGATTCATGTGAGTAAATAAGCAACAAGAGAGATAGATTTAAACTATAATTCTTTTTATGATTATTATCTCCGCATTATTATTATGTTTTTCTAATGTTTCTTCTTCTTCTAAATACCTTTTCAATAAACCACCATTCCTTCATTTCTAGGCGAATGGACTTGAAACTTTTTAGTGTTATACCTTGGTCCAATACACCCTGAAACGTTTTCACTTTTTTTTTATTTAGGCCTTTTAAAGGATTTTATGGGGGCAGAAATCAAATAACCCAAAAATGTATATTTTTGGCTCATGTGTGGTTATATTTACAGCAACCAAGATTAAAATTGGCATAAATATAAATTTTCATGCATCCAACACATTGACATAAAAATATTGGATTTGCTCACTTTGAGTCTTTTTAGAGTCCCCCAAAAAATCATAACTTGTGGTTTTTGTCAATTACTCGGCTGTATTTTGATCAATGTACATAGGATTTGGTCTTCTGGCCTCTTTAATCTATTTCGTTTTGCAAGAAAGAATTTCAATATTTTAATCATAGATTTTCAACTACATCATTATACTGTTATAGTTGTAAACACTAGGGTACTCCATTTAACGAAATACAAAATATACACGAATACTATCGTACCCCTCTTCCATAAGCTATCGTCATTATCAAATTTGTTTGTACTCCCATCTTTATTGCTTACGTGCTAGTTGAAGTAATAAAGGAACTTTTACACTGTGTGAACTTTAAGACCAGTTTTGCTTCTTTCACTTTTCTCTAAACCCAGCCTTCGATTTGTTCACCTTAACTCACTAAGCAGCCCTGCTGATGGAAAGTTAACGAAGTCACAGAGCTGACTAAATCTGCTGATGGTTTCTAGATTTACTCCTAAACAGCATGCATTAGAGAAAGGAAGGGAAGATTAAAGACGGGTTTAAATGTCTATTATTAGAATATTTGAATGAATAGAAAAGCAAATATTTGATTCTGTTCGTGTTTCTCAAAGAGGGCAGAAACTATTTACAGCATCACATGTTACTTATCACAAAACTTTTAAAGGAGATTAAAAAGAAACTAACCGATAATGTCGAAATCAACTAATCCCAGGACCATTTGAAAAGGTTAAGTAACTAAGTTGTTGAGACAAATTTGAATACGATTACAAAGCAAATGGTAAAACTATTCAGTAGGATTTTGAAGCACTTAGAATTAGCGAGATACTGGAAAAACATAATTTAGGTAAAAATGTCGAGTAGGATCTTGGAAGAAAATTAAAAGAAAATTATTAAAATCTAAGTTAGTAACCTGTTGAAAAAATACCACTCATTATGATGTCAAGATAAAGTTGAATTATGAAAATGTTTCACTTGCAATATTTTCAAATATACTTGGTTCGTTAAAATGCCAAGAAAAAAATTTAAATAAAAATAATGAGAGAAATGAGAACCAGTAAAGTGAGTTAAAGATAATGAAATAAACGTATGCTAACGAGTTAAGAGAACCTCGAGTTACTTAGATTTTGGGAGAAATTTAAGATTCTAAATTGCTAATAACATTTGAACAAAATCTTTTGGTAAACATTGTCTCATTGAGGTATAGATGGTTTAGAATATCTAGAAGAAATGAAATATTGAAAGAAGCTGGAGTCAATAAGTTTTTGAGGAAATTTTAATATAACAACATTGAAAGAAAGCTGGATTAAAACACAGGGAGAAAATTGTGTTAGTTGAGGAAAGACATGAGATCAAGATGACGATAAAAAAATTTGAGAAAGTAAGGTTTTTTAGAAACTTTTGAGATAAAAATACCGAGAGGAACTTGAGAGAAACAGATTAATTTTGTGTTTTGGACAAAAAAAACATATAATTACATTAAAATACACCTAAATAACTAATGGGTGAAAAAGAAATTGATTTGATGAGTTAGTAGACATTGATTAGTTATGGTACAAAAGAGAATGGGGTTGTCGTGAAACAAAGGCTTAGACATTAAGAGATAACTAAGTGCTTTTGTAATGAAATAACTAAGGTGTTTTAATGAAACTGCTCAGCTACTGTTATAATAAAATACTTATTTTATTATTACAACGAAATAGATAAGTTATTCTTGTAATGAAAGGTTTAAGGTGTTGTGATCATATATATATACTAGCTATTTTTGTAATGGAATAACTAAGTTCCTTGGATCTCAAAGTAAGATATAAATCAATGAAATGTCGAAAATATTAGTTAGTTTAGTGATTTGTGGCAAAGAAGAATGTGTCTTATTAGCATATTTCTAAAGTCTAGAGCTAAGAGATTGCGTTGATAAACTTCGAATGAGCAATTGATATTTACGCAATAATTTTAGGTGTTGTTGGTAATATCATATGCGAAAGTAATGCAGTCACCTCAATCTTAAAGGTTTGTGATCTGTTTTTGTCTTGAATCATAGCTACTGGCAAATAGAAGGAACGAGAACAGCATGTGCGCGCTGAGATAACACTTAATATTTTACATTCCTTAGCCAATAATAATGTTTTAATTTCCACAGAACTAATGTCAGGACGAGAAATACCACTTGAAATGCGCTAGGCAGTGGTATAAACTCCATCTAAAACATCTACCCTTGCCCCTACATTGCCAGGTGGTTAGGGAGCTCGACTCGCAATCTGCGGGTCGCAGGTTCGAATCCCCGTCCCACCAAACATGCTCGCCCTTT
>NW_013665901.1:287048-287939 GCF_000517525.1 Limulus polyphemus
CGGCTAGCGCAGATAGTCTCTTGTAGCTTTGCGCGAAAATTCAAAACAAACAAGCAAACAACTTGTATTACGTACAACTTGTGATAAGGACGACCATTTGAAATGCGGTAGCCAGTGGTACTAAACACCATCTAAAACATCCACTCGCACTACGTACAACTTGTGCTATTGTATTTTTACCTGTTTTCAAAGCACTTATACAATGCTGACTATTCTATCTTCATTTTCAAAGCACTTATACGATGCTGACTATTCTATCTTCATTTATAATATATAATTAATATTTCTAAGTGCAACATTGAGTACTCAACTGTATAATGTTAGCGCAGTAGAAATATGATATAAGACTTTCTGGCTGTTAAATATGTGGTTTTTGTTTTCGGTACGTCAATATGTAAAAAGCTTTAAATTATATGTTTGAAATATACATTTTCGAAGTATTCTTACATTACGTTAAAACGTTTAAACAAGTTTAGAAATGGAAGAGAGGCAGGTAAGTAACACATAATTTTTTTTAAATAAAAAACAGCTTGAAATATTTAAAGCTCGTTCAACTTTACTTTTTGTTTAGTTTTTATATCAAGAAATTTAAATGCGTTCTATGAAAAATAAGGAAATAAACTTTAAAGCACACCAAAATAGAAGGTAAACGATTGTATAGATAATTTTTTTTAACCTGAAAAATGTTCTACCTTCAATTATTATTTAAGTATACGGTCATCAACTCACTGTACTAAAACGTAATTAGTTACTTTTTCTTCCCTACGGATTTCTTATAGTTTCAAAAGCAATTTGAAGTGTGATGAAAAAAAACGAAACATATTCTAGCACTTTTATTAATTAATTGTTTTGTCACAGAAATATTAAATTGTTGAAGTACTTTTCCATTGG
>NW_013665901.1:287960-295962 GCF_000517525.1 Limulus polyphemus
CTAAACAAAACTTTTCCATTTATTATTAATTTTTATTACATATTACTTCTTTGTGCTTCATATATTTGTAGATATAAAACAATTTTGCTTTTTTGCGAAACGTATTGTCTTGTAGGTCATATATATACCTTTGATGCATTCTCTTTGTTTTGTGATCAATTCCTGTCTTTTTTTAGCGACTTCGTCAGCACGTGTACGTTTTTGTAGAAATGTTCCATACATGACTTAATTTCTGTTCGTTTTATTATCTAAAAACAATAGTGAATTTCTTATTTCTTTTAGACTATATAATTAAGTAGGAAGATTTTCGAGAAACCAACTGTGGCCTTTTTAATTACTTGGCAAGTCAGAAAAGTATATTCCCACGGAGTTTTCTGCCTTTTTACATTAGTTTGCCAGAAAACGGCTAGTTTTAATTAAGCACACGAAGGAGGTCTTTCAGTTCTTGCACTTGTTAATCATGGCATGGAGTCCGCATCTCTAGGCCTAGACTTCCGAAGGAACAGATTCACATAATTATACAAACATTGTAACTGTTTCTACACTAGGAAAAACAATTTCACAAGGGATTAAGTCCTACGCTATCAATAAATACATGATATATATTAGAATTTTTGAATATGTTCATGAAAGTTGCGAAGTTTGATGAAATAATTCTAATCGTGTACTATAAGGTTGTAACTAACTGCATCTGGTTTCATACACGTACGTAAATGTCGAACGTTGAAAATCGTTCAAAATTTGTTCCCTAACTTGCATTGCTGTTAAATTAGTTTAATTATAAGATTTTGCTTGAAAGACTCAGAAGAAGAAGAACAACAACAACATTTAAATCAGTATTTTTATCAAACAAAGGAAGAAAACTATAGATAATAACACCATCTTAATCTGAGTTGTTGTATGGTTTAAAATAAATGATTTCAAGAACAAATCAGAAAATATAACAAATCACAGACAACAGTGGCTGAGCTAGAGCCCAAACTTGCACTGATACCCTGTCATGTTTCTCTACAGAGCTTGTGCCAATGTCTGAGCTAGAGCCCCAAACTTGCACTGATACTCCACCATGTTTCACTATAGATGTTGTACCACAGGCTGAGCTAGAGCCCCAAATTTGCACTGATACCCCACCATGTTTCACTATAGAGGTTGTACCACAGGCTGAGCTAGAGCCTCAAACTTGTACTGATACCCCACCATGTTTCACTATAGAGGTTGTACCACAGGCTGAGCTAGAGCCCCAAACTTGCACTGATACCCTGTCATGTTTCTCTACAGAGCTTGTGCCAATGTCTGAGCTAGAGCCCCAAACTTGTACTGATACCCCACCATGTTTCACTATAGAGGTTGTACCACAGGCTGAGTTAGAGCCCCAAATTTGCACTGATACCCTGTCATGTTTCTCTACAGAGCTTGTGCCAATGTCTGAGCTAGAGCTCCAAACTTGTACTGATACCCCCCCCATGTTTCATTATAGAGGTTGTACCACAGGCTGAGCTAGAGCCTCAAACTTACACTGATACCCTGTCATGTTTCACTATAGAGGTTGTACCACAGGCTCAGCTAGAGCCCCAAACTTGTACTGATACCCCACCATGTTTCACTATAGAGGTTGTACCACAAGCTGAGCTAGAGCCCCAAACTTGCACTGATACCCCACCATGTTTCACTATAGAGGTTGTACCACAGGCTGAGCTAGAGCCCCAAACTTGTACTGATACCCCACCATGTTTCACTTTGTCATGGATTATTCACGAACAATTCGAACTTGGATTCATCTGTAAAGACCACACGTCCCGATTTCTCATTCCACCATTTATGAACCGATGTCCCTTTCAACTTTTAGAGTTGGTTAGCAGAGGTTTTGGATCAGCCATACGTATTTTCAGACCATTTGATATTAACGCGTATTTTACTGTTCTCGAGGTAATATTCACGCCTGTAGTTACAGTAAAGTCGTTGGAAAGATATATACTCAGTTGTCGACTGTCTTGAGAAGAACATACTCTAATATATTTAACATCATTTCTAAAGACTTCCAGGTTTTTACCTAAACCAACTCTATTATTAAGAATTTCAGTTTTACATACCCACTTCACAGCCAGCTCCTACTGTAAATAAGGTATTTTCACGTTTTCGTTTTTGGTTTTTTCATTGAGTATTTTTGACCAATCAAAATTTTTGTTTTTTACCGCTTATCATTCGCTATTTCAGCCCAGGAAGCAATGACTAAAATCACAGCACAACTAATGAGTACCGTATGACTACCTCTACTTTTATAGGCTTCAAACTAGTGTGGTATTTTGAATGACAATCAATGACAGTGTAAAATATAATACTATCAACAAGTGAATCAACTCTGGAGTTATTTTTCACACAATGAAAGGCTGGCATTTTCGTAACATTTGCCGTTTATTCTTTTTACCTCATGGTTCACGCAATAACTTCCAATACTGTATGCATATATATATATATGTGTGTTTGTGTGTTTAACAAAATTATTACAAGTCAGTAAAATAAAGGGAATGCCCAGTTAATTTAATACAAAGTGCTTTTCTAAAACGCATTTCTGTAACTTTTTTTCACTTCCAATTCAAAACGAAGGTAAATTAAACTAAGTTTTTTCTTATTCGAATAGATACAACGTGAACGTGCTTATAATAATGAGGTTGAAATCCCTTCCTTGGGTATTATGTAAGTTAATTATCTGGTTTAAATTTATATTTGTTCATCTGATAGTGTCTAATACACACATTACAGACATGTTAAAGACAAACTTGAATTGAACGATAGTTCGTCTTTTCCATATATTGTTATATAAATATTGTTTCATAAGTAACCTAAACAATAGATTGTTGCCTTCTCCAACTCAACCACCATATATACTTATCTTAGTTTACACTGATCTACGAAGAAATGTTCTCATACTTTGTGCAAAACGCGAATATTATTATTCCTCGGACACATCTCAGTAGTTGCAGTGATAAAGCACTCGATTAAGTTACGTTCCTTTCGGATAATTATTCTTTGAGAGGGATATTATTTGTAACGACCAACATTACCTTCTTACACCCACTTACACGCTCAGATCGAACGGTTCGGTACTCATTATGGGGCTTTTTAACAAAGCCTTCTGGAAGCCTTCGATCAAGCAAGAACATCTTTCGTTTTTTTTTTTTAATTGAACAAATTTCGCTTTTCGTTCTGACAATTGTGAAGGGTATATTTAAGTCTTCGTGTTAAGTATTGTTACTAAGAGATCCGAAAATACGTGAGATTTAGTTTCATCTTAACATATACGTGCTTCAGTGAAATTTCGTTCCTCTTCTTCAATGACAACAAAAGATGTATGTATTACTCTCAGTTGGTCTAATGCAGAAATTAAGAGAAGTTTATTTCCAACGTTAAATATTACAGAAATCACATAAAAGCTCTTGTCAATTCTTTAACACAATTTTCATTGCTCATTATTTATTTCACATTTGTCATATGTTTATTTTGTTCGAAACCCAATTTTTTATATTGCACTAGCCCTGTGCACAGTGCACTTTATGTTTTACATATAAAAACATTGAACTATTTGAGAATAAAAGAAGTACATTTAGCAGTATACTGGGGCCGTGAAGCTTTTTCTGGGGGCTGCTATGTTCTATTTTAGTTCGGCTGTATATTAATTCATAAATAACTTATTTAATTTCACATTTTTGTTATCATTTATTATTAATCTTAAAATTTAAATTACAGAATTGCTTCATATTTTAAAACGAAAATCAGTTACCCTTATATAAAATTAAATGTGTATTTAATTGCTCATCAGTCTACAAATTTAATCCAAACATAATAAATTATTAATGGTCTAATTACAATACATATAAATTGATAAAAAAAAGGCCACATTAAATTACAAACACACAATTTAATTGAAAAATTACTTCATAGATATCATTAAAGTTCATTAGTAATTATTTTTGTAAATTAATAAATCACATTTTAAGGCATTTTTTTATAGTTTGGGGGCCTAAATTTTTTTATTTACATCAGGGGAGCCTCAGACTACTGATATAGGTTAGTGAACAAGGAGTGAAAATCTGTGAAAAACTGGAGATTGGGATGTGAATTCTTTTGGTAACGTGGGTAAAAATCTACGTATACAATACCGGCAGCATATTAAGAGAAACTGATTGTTTAAGATGCTTTCACACTAGATCTTATACGATTTATGTAAAAAGTAAGAGCTAAAGTACAAGGTTAATCATTGGGATATTATTTCCAGATTATCGTTCTTCTTCGAGTAATCTAATTTAGGTGTGCCTTTTATCACTTCGTGCGACGAGTAGATGACAGATTACGATATTGCTCACCAGTGAGAACATTTATCACAGAAATTGCTCAAACTGTCAATAAAATTCTCTAGCATCTGAGGAACTAGCATTGAACACGAGCACGTGATCATATATTCAGCAACTTATTCAGTTTTCAATGCCATAATGACATCCTTTCCCACAAAAATGAGAGATAAGAATACGATCATAGATAAAGAAAAGGGACTTGAAAGAAAGATTGTAAATTTACAAAACGCATCAAATGTTTTACAGCTGCTGTATCTTATGCTAAAATACATTTTATTTAGATTGCATAAAACTAGACGAGTGTTACGTATGAAGATGTTATTTCTTTTAGAGGTCCAGGTTAATATAGTAAAATTACTGTTTCTATCACCTGATTGTTAAAATTGTTGTCTCTACTTCCTATTCACCTGCCTTATTACCCTGAGAATGTGCAAAGGAACAACTTAATATATATATATATTCGCACAGATTACGATTCTAAGCCAGTTCTATACAGATTCCAGTGGCCCAGCAGTAAGGCTAAAGACTTATAACGCTGAAAACTGGGTTTCGATACCTGTGGTGGTCACAGCATATAATGCCTATTCTGTTGCTTTGCTCTTAACAACAAGAAAAAATGTCAATGGAACTGTTACTCGATTTACCCAAACTTATGTTTCTTAAAATTTTTATTCGAATGCTTATAAGAAAAATTTTCAATAGTACTTAGATATTTTACTTTGGATTGTTTGGTCAGTCATATCTTGGAGGTAAATAGTGTGTGGTGCACATTATTAATCGATATCATTCATAGATTGTTATGCTATGTCATCGAAACGCAATACTTATCAAGCCTTTGGATGCTTGTTTGTTTCTTGTTACGCACATAGCTACACAATGGGATATTTGTACTGTGCCCACCACGGGTATTGAAACCCAGTTTTTGGCGTTATAAGCCTTCCGACTTACCGCTGAGCCATTGGGAACTCAAGTCTTTGAATACAGTTTATAATTTTGCCTGAAATGTTACATAACTTTCCTCAATAAAATAGTTTTTGAATTTTCAAAAATGGATAATTCACAGTTTCATAAAATGGTAGTTTGGAAAACAAACAGAAATATGATGCAAAAAAAGTAAAAGGTAAGAGGAATAATCATATAAAATCATTATTTTAAAAATATGATTTTAAACTAATTCCGCGATGTAAATAGTACGATTTCGTGTATTCAACTAAAAAAGCAACCATGTCAAATAACACGATTTCTGCACAAAAATCAGTTGTTTTTTTGGTGAATGTGGATACGTTTTTGTAATTAATATTAGAACAAATATATCATAAACACTTTTATGGTGATAGTGCTGTATTGTGAAAACATGAGCATTTTATTTCACATATATACATATCTTCTGCCAGATAATCTCGTAACTTATGTTTTTAAGAACATGCGTCTTCATTCCAAATTTTGTTATTTCATGTTAAACTGTTTAAAAGCAACAACGTGGCATGGTCATTAGCCCACTTGCTCTACGTCGATTCAGGTTAGAAAAGCATCATTAAACAGAGTTTTCAGTCCTGAGAACAGGTGCTCAGAAATTACTTTTCTTTTTTTAGATGAAACCATTTATAAACTATATGTGTGTGTGTTCTCACATTCGAAACGACCAAGTGGGAAGAAAGTTATCGATATTCTAGATTTGAAGAAATAAATTTTGAGATGTGCTTGTTTTTTGTTGTTGAGTCATCTTTTGATATTTCTGGAGAAAACTCAGCTACTTTTTCGCGAGGGATAATTTTGATCACGAGAAAAGTAAGTTTCATTAATCATTATGCAAGGTTACAAAAGAAATAGATAAATAAACATATTTTCTTTTGGTTAATTAATCACTAAGCAGTGTTATAAAACATATATATATATATTCACGCTGCGGAGCTTAATCTTTGTTTGTAATTAAGCACAAAGCTACACAATGGGCTATCTGTGCTCTGCCCACCACGGGTATCGAAACCCGGATTTTAGCGTTGTAAGTCCGCAGACATCCCGCTGTGCCACTGGGGGGGGCACGCGGATCTCAATTTCTAATGCAAAGCACAAACCAAAGTTTGTTATTATTAATAATTATAAAACTTGTCAAGTAAGATAATCCTTGGGGATAGGATGTTTAGGATAAATAGGTGAAAAAACGAATGACGAAGGTGCTGATTATGTACTTAACACGCGTCTACCATTTTCACTTCCATACACACACACACACATATATATATATGTATAAATAAATAAATAAAAGCAAAGTCTAGTCTATAACTGGGAACTATTTTTTATGGCGTGCTTTGTATTTATATCTACCTTTTTTGTGCACAGACGGGATTCTTTTAAATTGAGCGTAATTTTTTTTTGCAACTACTATTTATTACTTTTGATGAAGAAACGTGGGAAAATAACAAACAACACTATATTACCTAGTGCATTTGCTATAGTCACAGAATGAGCTTTCCAGATTTTAGTTCTTAATTGTTGGAACACCTTTTAATGCAAGGTTTTTTTTTAAATATTTTCGACAAAGTTAAGAACCTTAGATTAGACATGGAGAGTATGTTGGTGTCATCTCTCAGTTAAGTAAACGACGCTAGGCTTATTGTTGAATAGCTAAAATGTCACTTACTTCAGTTTGATTAGTTACACATATTTGACTCCTGTTCCTTCCGAACTGAACACGATTGCCTTTTGACTTGCTGTATGGTTGTTGTTCGGTTTTAAGCATTATGAGATATTTTCGTTATCACTACATAATTCCGCTACATTTTAGGGTTGACTTAATAAATCAAGATCTTTTACAGCTTAGGATTCACTCAGTTTATTTCTTTATGAGTAATCCTTGAAACTTTATTAAGATTAGGCCTTCAATAAAGTTATCGTTAAAGGTCATGTAACCAACATAATATACTAGCATAAAAGTTTCTTCTTAATACACGTGAGGAGATTATTATGAACAGGAAACCACACAGCCTTACTTTTTACAGAGTATTAAACGGCTTGAAATCGTGTTGTCAACATCGTTTACACAATGACTAAATGTTAAATAAAAGGTAAGCAATTTAGGCTAAAGTAGCGTATCCTTCGAGATTTGTTTGAAAATAAAACTAAATTATAAATGACTTCTTTTTATTTTATTTCAAATAAAATTCAACTAAACGAAGCCGTCTCTAAGATTGTGTTAGAGGTCTCATTTTTTTTTAGTTGCTTGACTTTTAGTGGGGGCTCTATGCATTTTAGTATTAGTTAACAATCCGATTTTTCGAGGTTGTTGGCAATTATGAAAACCAGCAAACTAATATTAGTACACGTTTAGGTACATGGGCACTAATCAAGTGCATTTAGTCAAGTGCAAAACCACAAACCCACATGTGTGTGTATATATTTATAAAAAATCGTGCATTAACAAATATTAGTAAAATTGCACATTTTTATAGAGATTACAAAAGGTAAAATTTCACGAATGGAAATAACTACGGTAGTATCACTCAAACTGAAATTTTAGTTATCGAATACAAAACCTTTTACACTAAACTGAAGGCAAAACGTGGATGTTTCTTGAATTTCGCGCAAAGCTACACGAGGACTATCGGCGCTAGTCGTCCCTAATTTAGCAGTGTAAGACCAGAGGGAAGGCAGCT
>NW_013665901.1:296395-307988 GCF_000517525.1 Limulus polyphemus
CATGTTTGGTGTGACGGGGATTCGAACCCGCGACCTGCAGATTGCGAGTCGAGTGCCTAACCACCTGGCCATGCCGGGCCTGGCAAAACGTGGAAGCGAAAAATACATTTCAAAAGAAAAATGATATATATATCGTTGAAAATGATGACATAAAAATTAGCACGAACATGATTTAGACTAGTTTCATGAATAAGTAGAAGAATATGCATATTTGCACAAATATAAAGGCATACAAACAAATAATTAACTGCGCATGCTTCTAGAAACGTAAGAAAAAGCTGCATAAAGAGCCTCAGATAGAAACGTGAAACTAGATGTACATACAGCTAGCTAAACATACAACAAGTTTCGCAAATGTTTTCACAAAGAAAAATGAAACCAGGTGCACAACTGATTTTAGGCTTAAACATTAAATATGTTATGACATAAAACTAAAGGAATAAATAATAAAAAAACATAAACATGAAGATAGATGGTATACATTAACAGACTTAAACACAGAACTGACCCGACAGCCCAATGTGGCTTTGACCTAAAAACAAACACTTTTAAGAGGTGATAAGCCAGAATAATTACTTCAGGTAAAAAAAAAAAGATATGTTAAAATATAATATTTCTGAATTCTCTCTTTCATTATTAAAAATTACCCCTGTTCACTATTCTATAGGAAACAGTTTCCATGTTCGGGTTAGAGCGATTATCACGAATAAGATATTCATGTATAACTCAATAGAAATAACCAACAGAGAGGAGAATTTGGTGAACAGGGAGAGGAGTTGATTGCAAGCAGTTTCATATGCGATTTATTTAAAAAAATAATCTTAACATTTTCAGGTAGCAAAAGACAGTTGTGGAAAAAAAAAAACCCGTACAAGATAGGAACAGAGATAGAGCGAAAATCTAAAAGAAATCAAAACCATGCTATTGTTTTTAATTTATATTTTTGTAGCTTTCATTTTTGCTCTTCTTCTTCTGATGATGGAAGTGTTGATTAATTTATATCAAGATCTCTATAAACATTAAAAAAAAGACAAAAAACAAACAAGCAGAGGGTCTTCTCGGTAAATTGGCAATTCTTAATAATAAGCACTGTATTATGATTATGGATTTTCGGCACGCATGTGGTTGTCCACACCATTTTGGGACCCAACATGATGATCGTACGTAAGAATTACTTGCACGAGCTCCTTTGCCAGTATACACGTTTGCTAGTTCAGAAACGAGAAGGGCGTGACGTGAGCAGTTTTGGATCGATTTTGGCTGGTAGAACATATCAGTGCCTTGTTCTTAAAGTTAACCCTTTCTTCCAGTCCATATCTACTTTACATACGTTCCCTTGCCTGTTCTATAAACATACAAAGCTCTCTTTACATAAACCGGCCTTAGCAGACAGCTCCTCCTTGCCCCCTCCTCCATAACAGCTTCTCCTTCTCGATTTGATTTGCCACAGCTTAGAACGTTTCGTTTGGTGTTTCCATATCTACACACAGTTTTTCACAGAGCAATATAAATATATATACGTCGTTTTTCTTACAGAACGAAGAGTAAACGTAATCAGATTCTTCGTAGTTTAAACCTTAACTATTATTAGTAAATACATACTTGTAAAAGAAGAATAAAGGGAATTGGTTAATAATACCTTCGAATTTCTAAAAAAGTTAGAAAAAATTATAGTAAAACAGTGGAAGAAAATAACGTCTTTATTTTGCGGAATAATTTAACGCATTTAACCGAAGTTTCGTACAACAGCAAAATATTTTATCCTTTTGTACTCCCAAGAATGTGGCGAGCTCAGGAGAGCATTGAAATTAATTATTCTGGTCGAACTCCTTTATCTGAGATGCACTTTACTAGTCTGAAATGTTACCAACAATTCACCAGCTGAAGGAAATCGATAAAACGCTGGAAACGTTGGAAGGAAAACAAATGTATTTGATATTATGCATTTGTTTTGTTCAAAACACTTCATTTTTAAGCGGAATTTTTAATTAGCAGAAAAATGTACTTGCTGAATCTGAAAACTTAGGTCATTGTTAATTGAAAATTATGGAGTAAACAATATGTTCCAGTAACGAAGATATTGAAAATCTAAATGCTTGTTACGACCAAACGTCTCGGTCTCAAATAGAACCAAAATAACTCCCCCTTACATCGTGTCCGTTACGTAAGTGCACACTTGCCTCTAATTGGAAACATTTTCTTCCACTAATCTGATAGGCCTAATGACCTTTTATATTGGTTCAGTGCTTTACTGAACATGGTATGATTTTTTTTTTGCTAAAGAAACAAGTTAAAACGGTTTGAATGTTGCCCGAAGGAAACCAGATTGCAAAAATAGGTGGGTAACGTTAAGCCTTTAAATCAATTGTGAATAAAAAAAAACAACTTTGTTTGTTGTTAAGCGCAGAGCTCCGCAATGAGCTATCTGTGCTCTGCCCACTACTGGTATCAAAACCTGATTTGTAGTGTTATAATATAAGCCCCTGAGTTACCTCTAAGCCACCATGGGACAAAAAGAAACATCAAGAACCAGTATTTTACGTAACTTAGGATCAAATGATATATTTGATGTAAAACTTTTAAATCGTACATATATATATATATAAAAAGAGCATATCAATAAAAGTAGAAAGGCAGATTACTTTTTTCAGCTACCGAATGCGTAATAACATTGTATAATTGAAAGTTTTCTAAAAAACAATACACATGATATCATAGTTGAGGTGATCTTACCCATTTATTCTATTAGTTTCATCTTCTTCACTCCGCCAAGTTCCTAAACTCAAATGATATATTTGTGAAGTAAGTTTTACGAACTTATTGTAAGCATTAGTTGTCATAAAGCTAACGGAACCTATGTTTTCAAACATGTAACCTACGCATGTGTTCCAATTCCCAGAAATACAACACATTACTACGAAAGGTTTCAGTTTTGACGAACAATAGTGTTATGAAGTTGAATACTGGGATTTTCTAGCAAACATTACGAACTACTTTTTGTTCTCAGAAGAGCATATAATTGGTATATAATATGCATATATATATTGCTTCTCAGAATTAAATAATCCAATTCTCCCCCTAATTCAAAAACGCCCCCTACCCCAGTGGGTCAAGGATAAGTTTGAGGACAACGCCAAAACTTGGTGTCCGATTCCAGACGGTGGATAGACCGCAGATAGCCCATTATATAGATTTGTACTAAAAAATGACTAAACAAGCTCAGACAAATGGCACTGAAAATAAACATTTTACGTGATAAAAACAGGAGTCTTAGTATGATTGAAAAATATAATAATTATAGGCCAAAAAAATTTCATATTTTCCCTTGCATAGGGAATTACATTAAGCAATATATCTTATAAGTCACATCCTTTAGACTCTAGCGTCAGAGTTCTGCGGTCATTGTGATCCAGCTGCGATTATGTCAGACGTTTCGTTAGGAAGAGTCGTAGTTAACAAGGAAGAAAACATAGTTTCCGGTGTGTATAAGTTTGAAAAAAAAACAACAACAATCATTTCCATGGAGACGAGTAATATTTTCTACAAATTTCAATCGATTGCTCTGTCAATTTCTTTCGGTGTATTTAATTTATATACGTGATTAAGTTTGCTTTGAATTTCACGCAAAGCTACACGAGGGCTATCTGCGCTAGCCGTCCCTAATTTAGCAGTGTAAGACTAGAGGGAAGGCAGCTAGTCATCCCCACCCACCGCCAACTCTTGGGCTACTCTTTTACCAACGAATAGTGGGATTGACCGTCACATTATAATGCCCGCACTGCTGAAAGGGCGAGTATGTTCAGTGTTCTGAAGGTTAAATATCTACAAACATAAAAATAAGTAACTGAATATCAAAGCTTCACATGTCTAAAAAAAACAAGCAGTATCAAAAACTGCTGGAGTCGAGGCTAGATCGCTACTAATTTCACAGCATAGGCTGAACTTGAGTATTGCACAGTAAGTGACAACGATACAAGATCCCTCACCTCACACTATAATATTTTCTTTAGCAAAATTGTTTACACTTAGTTGTATAACAGGAACATTATGCTCGCGAAAGCATACACCAACACTGGCCTCTAATTTTTAATTCTAAGATAACCCTGCCATTAATAATTTACTTTAAATCAGCTTCTGTCCCCACCAGCTTGGATAATCTTTCCCCGTTGAACCTAGCCTCTTTCCTAGCCCTAAATGGACATATTAATTAATCACATACCCTCTATGTAAATTATAAAAAGATTCTCTAATATGAAGATCTGCTTGCGATTAACCCTACCAATGAGTACCCACAAACTAAGTGTGGGTATCTGCGATGTAAAAGCTATTAAAAATTATTAGTGTCTAAGAAGGTGTTAATGCGACTAAGGCAGTAAACAATTGAAGCTCGGTATTTCCTAATAATTATACGCATTGATGATCTGCTGAAAAATAAGATTAATAATTACGTTTTTCTTGGTTAATATATAATTTTATATCTTTGAAAGCACTGAGAACAATAACAGCAATAAAAGTATTCCTTTGCTGTAACTTCGAAACACTGGACTTTTACTGTCGGTCTCTTCTGAGGCCTAAGACAGTCTGTCTACATAATCAGCACAGATCAGTAAATCTCTTCCCAGGCTCAAGTTCATCTGACTACATATCCAGCATAGATCAATAGGACTCTTGTTAGGCTCAAGAGCATCTATCTACATACTCAGTGTAGATCAGTAGATCTCTTCCCAAGCTCAAAACCATCTGACTACATACCCAGTATAGATCAGTGGGTCTCTTGTCAGGCTAAAGACCATCTGTTTACATACCCAGTATACATCAATGGGTCTCTTCTCAGGCTAAAGACCATCTGTTTACATACCCAGTATAGATCAGTGGGTCTCTTGTCAGGCTAAAGACCATCTGTTTACATACTCAGTATAGATTAGTGGGTCTCTTGTCAGGCTAAAGACCATCTGTTTACATACTCAGTATAGATCAGTGGGTCTCTTGTCAGGCTAAAGATATCAACTAAATACGTATTTTTTGTATTATGATTCTGGTTTGTATCATAAATAAACGTTTCCTTCATTGGCCCAATATAAAGGTATTTACAAATTGAAAACCATTTTAGTTATTTTATAAAACGAGGGGATATTTAAAAGTATTAAAACTGTACAGCTACTTTCCTTTCTAAATGCCCCCAGTGGCTCAGTGATAATTCTGAATACTTATGATACTAAAAACCGGGTTCCTATATCTGTGGTGGGAACAGCACAGATAAATCATTGTGTATTTCTCTGTATAACAATAAAGAAACAAAACAAAATTTTTCCCCTGTTTTAGTTTATTGGCAAAACGTAGCCTCGTAATTTCAGCAGTCAGTACTATACTGAGTATGTAAACAGATGGTTCTTCATGCACAGTAATTGCTTACTTTTCATACATAGAAATTTTTCCCTTTTTCATTCATAAAGACGAATATATTTTTTTATATTCTACTTTTTCATGTGAACATTAATTAAGTAGACAACTGGTTATAATGAAAAGTCAATTTTATAGTAAGTAAATACTGTGCATGAAGAAGTAAGTAAATACTGTTCATGTAGAAGTAAGCACGTTTTGTGCATGTAGAAATAAGCACGTTGTGTGGATGTAAAATTATGCAAAGGCTGTAGATGTAGAAATAAGTGGTGTGCATATAGAAGTAAGTGCTGTGCTTGAAAAAGCATTGAAGTAATATTCATAGAGAATCATTAAAGTTTTGTACATGTAGAAGTAAGCAAGTGCTTTCCACGTAGAAGTAAGCAAGTGTTATGCATGTAGAAGTAAGCAAATACTGTGTATGAGAAAAAAAAGAACCTTTATGTATAAAATATGATAATATTCATAAAGAATCATTAAAGTTTCGTGCATGTAGAAGTAAGCAAGTGCTTTCCACGTAGAAGTAAGCAAGTGTCATGCATGTAGAAGTAAGCAAATACTGTGTAAGAGAAAGAAAAGAACCTTTATGTATAAAATATGATAATTCTAGTTCTGTACATGAACAATAAACAAAGGTTTGAATACGAAGTAGGATGGTTCTGTGGAAGAAAAAGTAAATATGTTCTATTTAGAGAAATCAGGTGGGCATATTTTTCAAGCGATCAAGCAGGCTTGTGAAAATAAATACATTCTACTTATGGAGGTCTGTTTGCTTGTTTTGTAGACTTTTCGCGCAACACTACTCTATGATTACGTGTAGTTGCTCGTCGCTAATTTTGACGAGATAGACTAGGAGGAAGGCAGATAGTCAACAACACCCACTGCCAACTCTTGAGCTACTTTTTCCTATCGAATTATGGCATTTGTCGTCAAATTATAATGACCACACGGTTGAGAAATAAAACAAATTAGCATGTTCAGCGACGGATTGCGATCCCGCAACGCGCAGATTGCTAGTCGAATGCCCAGATCACTAGGACATTTATGAAGAAACCGACATGTTTTGTTGGTAAACATGTCATTCCACTGTGCGTAATATTTCATAATCGTAAGAGTTTAGGCCACTACTTACTGTAGATAAACACGATAGGAAATAACTCTCATGAAAAAATTCACATTTTCTTCTGTTGCTGAAGAATACATTTCCTTCTGATTATCATGAACCAACTTTTTATAAAAAATATCACCACATTCTGCTTTTCATAAAGAGTACAAATTATTCTAATAATTATAAGCCTTTCATATAAAAAATCAGCACATTTCGCTATTAATTTAAAATCAATTATTCATGTTAATCATGAATCGATTGTCATAAAAAAATTAGCACATTTTGTTGCTGTTTATGAATAATATAATTCTATTTGCTAATCATGAATCGACTTCTTAAAACATCTACACGTTCTTCTATTTCTGAATAATAGAATATTTTTTGATAATTATGAATCAGCGTTCTTAAAATAATATGCACGTTCTGTTGTTCATGAAGAATACAACTCTTTCTACGAGTCATAAATCATAAATTATGGTACTTTATAGTATGCCAAGGAAACCAAGTTTTGGTTATTGAGAAGGTGAAGGGTCTGTTCGTATTAAAGCAGACACAGTTTTTTTTTTTATGGAGAAATACATTTTCTTCTTTATTAAAAAAGTCTGTACGATTTCTCAAATAAAAGGGTACGTTTTTTTTTATAAACAAAACAGCAACAACGGCTAGTACTGAATATCCCATAAACCCTGTGCAAAAAAACCCCTGAGAAATAGGAATTATGCTATTATGAAGAACCAATCATATTTTGTTTGTTAAGGAAGAAGAAGCAAGTTTAACTTGTAATGAGGTGTATATACAAATGTTCATAATTAAAGTTCTGTTTGTTAAAAACAGCAAATTCACTCACCAAAATCAAGCAACTAAAAAGGTAGTTATGTTCACCTATAAGAAGATCAGTTTATGAAAAATACAACATTCTCTGATATTCAAAATGTAACAAAGGGTTATTCAATGTAAAACCAACTTATGACGTCCTTAGCGTGAACATAGCTAGTTTGGTATAGCAAACTACTCATTGTAAGATTTCTTTGTTTGGTTGTTTGTTTCAAATATTCGCGCCAAACTACACAAAACTTCTGCTTTAGTCATCCACTAATTTTGTACCGACAGCTTTGTCAACAGCAACTGCCTCCAACTCTTGGATTACTCTAATTGAATAGTGGATTTGACCGTCACACTTATAACGTCCATACGACCTCAAAGTGCGGAGTGCGATTTTGTAGCAATGGGACTCGAAGCTGGATCTTCGATTCCATAGACCACTGAGGTCATAACCAGACGATTCATTGTTTATTCGCTGAGTGAGATCGACAATGATTTGTTTGAAGATTTTGGCGTAAAATTCCTAATAATTTTGTCAAACAACGATAAAACAAAATTAGTATAAAGTGAATGTATAGAATAAGAAAAAGACAACAATAAGGCTTATGATTTTTGTATTAAGACTTAAAGAGCTAAAAAAAAAAAATATGGCCTGTAACAACGAAAAACAGCAGCGATTTGGATAATGTCATCAATTCCAATAATACCGCGCAATTTTAAAAAGTCAGCACTTTCAAAATATGCTTAAAATATTACCCGCTGCCGCAACTGAATGTCATAGCGATGGTTGGAAAGGAAACTATGACCAATAGTGACTCTAGTGTCACAGCTCTATTAGAGGAAACAATGATGTGTAATAAAACTATGACAAAGAGTGACTCTAGTGTCACAGATATATTAGAGGAAACATTGATGTGTAAAATAACTATGAGCAATAGTGACTCTAGTGTCACAGCTGTATTGGAGGAAACAATGATGTGTAATAAAACTATGACAAAGAGTGACTCTAGTGTCACAGATATATTAGAGGAAACATTGATGTGTAACAAAACTATGACAAAGAGTGACTCTAGTGTCACAGATATATTAGAGGAAACATTGATGTGTAACAAAACTATGACAAAGATTGACTCTAGTGTCACAGATATATTAGAGGAAACATTTATGTGTAAAATAACTATGAGAAATGCGGAGCTTTGTTAGAATTATTCCTTCATACTAGAGGTTCGTTTGTTTGTTTTGAATTTCGCGCAAAGCTACACGAGAGCTATCTGCGCTAGCCGTCCCTAATTTAGCAGTGTAAGACTAGAGGGAAGGCAGCTAGTCATCACCACGCACCGCCAACTCTTGGGCTACTCTTTTACCAACGAGTAGTGGGATTGACCGTCACATTATAACGCCCCCATGGCTGAAAGGGCGAGCATGTTTGATGTGACGGGGATTCAAACTCGCGACCCTCAGATTACGAGTCGAGCGCCCTAACCACCTGGCCATACCGGGTCCCATACTAGAGGTAAGTAGTGAATACAATATTCTTATGTTGATATAGTTGTTCGTTACTATATCGCAGTGTAAAAATCTAAATCTGATGAGCACTTTGTTTACTTTGGGAAACGGAAATATACAAAGTCGAACTTTGGCAATCCCTACCTTTTAATAAAAGAATTCATCAAGTAACGATCTTATAAGATATTGAAAAATAATCACAAAATTAATGAGGCACAGTTATTAAAATTAAAATTAACTTCAAATAATTAAATAAAGAACTAAAGCTTTGTTGTTTTATCAGTGTTTTCGAAAATACAACATCTAGGATCCAAACTTAGCTCTGACTTTACAATGCCCATTTTTAAAACTAATATTTGCTCTATCCTTTATGTGAAAGAAATGTTGGTGGGAAACTTTAATCTGATATCACTTTAGATTAAAAAAAATATTGTTTACATAGCATTGTTGAATGAAATTGTTTCAACTTAAACAAATAATATTATTGTTAACAGGATTCGTCAACTCCCGCTGCACAATTAGTTTTCTACATGGATATAGATACATAAACTTTTGCAGCTCTAAGAAAAAAATTGCAGATAATAATTTCATTCAAGGGCGTGGTCTGGCTTGGATGGGCTTGGAATTGTAGGACAGCATAAGTGCGTGGCCCTATGTGAAACTGACACTTCCTAAGCTTACCGACCAGCAGGGAGCAATAAGTGGCGCAGGTGACAGAATAATGTGCTAGTTTGGACAATGGATGCTATACCTATATATATTGATTGCCTTTAAGGTTGGTGTCGTTGCTAAGATCGGCCAGTAGAGGCTTTGAAAATGCTATTCACTGGTTCAAGTTATGATAATGAGCACCCTGTTTTAAGTTCAAAATGTTATCTATCTCTATAATATTAAGGCCTTTCTTTAGATGGTGTCTAGTAAAATTCAGTGTCCAGTCAACAAAGGTTTATTAGTTACAATAAGACTACTTAATTCTAATAAAAGAGTTAATAGAAACTTTCATAAGGACACTTTTAAACTTCAAAAACTGAACTTACTGAATGTCTTGGACGTGTGCTCAATTTTTATACGTATTTTTACATGTGTTATTTCACAAATAGTTCATTTACTGAGAACATGGTTTCGCCTGATGATGCCTTTAATGGCGAAACCATATTAATAATAAATGAAATATTTGTGAAACGTACAGTTGTTCTTTGTTTTCCCCAATTCTGTAATTAAATATACTTTTCTTACCTATCTACTTATAAAGATTAGAATTCACTGTTTCATCAGTTGTGTACCCTTGCTGTTAACATTTTCGGCCGTAAACCCAATAACATCTCACGAGGTTTGGCTGATGTAAGAAATTTAGGTAAGTCTTAAATACAATTTCTAATATAAAATAAACGTAATTATATTCGATATAGTAACTAGTATACTAATCTTATTAATGACAGAAACAATAAATAAACGAAACGTTATACCTTTTGGGTAGGGAACCCGTGAACACTAGTTCCTGTCCTTATAGATACACACAATTTTAAAAATATATATAGACTTTTATAAATGTGTACATACAAATTTTTATCCTTTCATCTACCTGAGCCTCATGTTTTAAGATTAAGCTTTCACGAACGATTACTTAAAAAAAAAAATAAACAAGAAAGAAGAGGATAAATAAGTGGAAGGAAGGTCAATGATTTTCCTGCTAACGATTTGTTTGTTTGTTCGTAGTTAAGCACAAAATTACACAAGGGGCTATCTGTGCTGTGCCTCCACTGGTATCGAAACCCGGTTTGTAGCATTATAAGTCCGCAGACCTTCCGCTGTAACAGTAGGGGGCTCCGGTAACGATGAACGTTGTTTTAATGGATTAGCATTAATTAGGAAAAAAGTGTGATTTTGTTTTTGGTCATATAAATGCATCCACTTTTAGTGAACTTTTTTAAACATAAACTGTGGGTACAGAATGTATGAAGAGCTGATAAGATCGTTAAAGAAATTCTTTATTTGTTCCAGAATTTTCGTGCAATTCTATACAAGTTTCTATCTGCGCTAAGTGTTCCAAGTTGAATTCATAGACTAGAGGAAAATAGCTAGTCAATAGTACCCACCGAAATTAGTCTTTTCTGATCGAATAATGGGATTTAACCGTCACTCGTATATCTCACACACGACACCAAGGTGCGGAGCGCGGTTCTGAGGTTAACGAAGACCACCAGAGACTTATATAAAATTTCATATTCATCGGTCTTAAAAATATGATTGGTGGTGAAGTCTGACTGTTAAACTATGGGTGTGGTCAAACAGAAACATTGAATATATATATATAAATATGTTTTTATCATTTCATCATTAAACTCGCCTAGATTGGAATGAACAATCCTATAAACCGTTTTATCATAACCTTAATCACATATGGACAAACATTTATTTGTTGATTAGAATACTTTTAGTTATAATGAAACTCAAAAGTTTTGTATCGTTACAAGGAAATCTTTCCGTAAAGCCCCCCAGTGGCACAGCGGCATGTCTGAGGACTTACAACGCTAGAAACCGGGTTTCGATACTCGTGGTGGGCAGAGCACAGATAACCCATTGTGTAGCTTTGTGCTTAATTTTAAACAAACAAACAAACAAACAAACAAACAAACTTTCCGTAACACATAAAAACACTAAAAAAACAACGACTTCTTCTTCCATAGGCCCGGCATGGCCAGGTGGTTAGGGCGTTCGACTCGCAATCTGCGGGTCGCGGGTTCGATTCCCCGTCAC
>NW_013665901.1:308308-345654 GCF_000517525.1 Limulus polyphemus
TCTTCTTCCATAAAAGAACGTACAAGAGGTTTAGCAATCCAGATAAATCACAATTTTTATACATATAATATATATATATATATATAACTTGCTAATTTTTTGTGATTTGCTACTACAATTTCATACGAAAAAATAATTAAGCTTTCATGTCGTAAGTTTAACAAGTTTTACTTTAGGTGTTAGTATCTTTATATAACTGAGATGTGAAGCACAAGTCAGTTCAATATAATGAATAAAAACAAACAGTTTTCAGAGATGAAAGACAAGTATGTAAGAGGTGAAATTTTCAACGTGGGCTGAACGATCCAAGGGTTCGAGTATAACCATCTTTAATTTTGTATTATTGACCAAAAAAAAACGGCAGCCAATCAGAAACATCAGCCGTCAGAAGGGCTTACCCAGAATCCCTGAGCTGAAAAGCGAGATTAATTATCACTTTTATAATGCGCTCACAGCTAAAACTGTGGAGCGTGTTCAACGGGATCACGTCTCGAGCCTTGGACCTTTGTACCGAAGCCCGATACACTAACTATTAGATTACGCCTGGCTCTAATTATGAAAGAAACGATTGACACAGGAGGAGTAAAAAGGGAATTTGTTATAAGTTTAAGTTAGGCGACGCAGTTTCTGTCCAGTAATTAATTATAATTTATAAAGTTAATTCTATTTCAAATTATCATTATTATTTCGAATGCATAACAGAATGAAAGATAAAATTTTCCACTGGAAACTAAACATTAGGTCGTAATTAACAAATTTTTAAAATTCCATTTATAAACAGTCACAAAAGACCAACATTTTTAAATGTTAAGGAAAAGATATATCTAACATGCAAATAAATAGTAAATGTTGCTATTAATGAAAAACAAAACCCCGGTAATCAACAGTTCCCCTGAAGTGAATAAATTAGTCTAGCAAGAAGAACCTAGCTTGCGTTTAGGAGCTCAAATGTTTTCTTTCGCTCTGCACCGTAATTTATAATTATATAGAAAAACTGTTTTAAATAGAAAATTAAGAATCGTATAAACACACGACTAGTAAATAACCTAACACTGTTATTTAGAGACTCAACGTGCATTTCATATGTCATTATAATTTATTTTTTTTTTGCCCAGAACTACAGTAGCTACTTTTCAGAGTTACCAAATGTAAAATATGACCCCATATAACATTCTAGTTACGTGAAACGTACAGAATTATTCACAAACAAAGTCTGGCATTAAACTTATTTTAAACCTGAGCTTTGTGGAAACAGACTAAACTACTGAATAATATATATATATGTATACATTCATTCGGATAAACTAAAAGCTGAACGTATCATGTCAAATGGAATGAAACATCTGGAGTGTGTTAAGATTCGGCAGTCTACAACATACGTGAATGTTTTAATAAAACAAGGACATCTGTTAACAATAGTTTCACTAATCACTCCTCTCGTCAAAACTTCGTACAGATCTACATTACCTTCTCAGGAAAGACCAAAACCTGTCACAAAGCAATACTGAACTATATATTTCTCATAATCATACCATACATCTTTGTTTAAAATGTCACGTTTAAAAGCTAACTGCTGTACGTTTATAATATCAATGTAACTTGCATTTGTATGAACAATATACAGTTTGTTTTTTAATTCTTTAGCATGAATAATGTCATATTCAAAGACACTGATTACCTATGGCAGTTAAAGGGATATAGTAGCTCTGTTTCCAGCTGTTGCTATTCTCTTCGTAATTAATTAATTTTGGATTTAGTTATGAAATTTGAATTTTCTCTGTGTCAATGTCGTGTCAGAGTTAGACCACTATAACAAAATAAATCCACTAAAGTAAATATATATATATATATATCCTTCTTAAAGAGATCAATATTAAACTTCGTTCAATCTGTGTGATATTCTTCAAAACTATATTAGCTTTTAAAAGCGTTCAACACACGGGGTGAATTATTCTTTGATATACACCAAATATGAACTGTCAAAGGAAGTAATAATCTCGTCTCCAGTGTGCTAGCTACAATGCTTAAAGCAATAAGATATAAATTTTCAGAGTTATTCTTTTTTGTACCTAAACGTACAAAGACAGTTGTTTGTTTTGAATATAACCTTTTAAGATATAATAAATGACAATATGGTGATCATATAACGCTCCCTTAATCATTGGGATTCTCATAGTTTCATATTTGTTTTATAAAGAAAATGGTTAACTATAAGAACATTTTATGTACTGCAGTGTTATAAAATGTAATTAATTGATTTTAGAACAGAAACTATATTTTTTTCCAGTATTTAACATAAAATAAATTCGTAGTTCAACAGTAACTCTCTTCAATAAAATATTGTCCAATAAAGGAATAGTCTTTGAGTTATGCAAGTAATTAAATACAGGTTTGGATGAATTATATAGAATTTTGATGACTCCATCCTAAAAGATGGCTAAAATTAATTGTTTATGTTTTTCACACCACATACCTTAACCATAATTCCCAGTTTTGAGCATGGTTTGGTAAAAATAAGTAAAAAAAAAATAATGTTTTCTTCCACACAAACACGAAAGCAACGATAGCACTTTAGTTAACACTTATCACCTAACACCCTAAACCTACGTCATTAGAAAACGATAAAGCTTCAAGCAACTTGGGCAAAATCTGAAATCTCCCTTACCGACGATATTATGACACATGACGCATTGGAGATTGAGATTTTGGAGTAAGCAGACAACACATATTTTCCTGTTCAAGAAAAAAAAACGGGCTTCGGCAGCGATAGTACCAGAAAAATCGTGTCTTCGAAGACCGACTCATGGCTCCCACGTAAAACGTTAGTACATTTCGGCGAGTGCCTCTATCACGTACAGGTAAAGACAGTTGTAAAACATACTCGGAGAATTTATTGATATCGGTAATTTGGTTAGTCTGGGCCGCCAAACTAGAAAATTCAGAAGGTTACCAAGCAAAAAAGAAATCTCTAATCTATTAGAAATTTTAAGAAAATGAAAACCTTGAAATTGCTCTCGTTTCCGGTTATCCAGAAAGCACTAACTTCATTGTATATGGTATTAAATTATCTATAGACTCAGGTCAACAATTTAATGACCCATTACAAGTTTAAGGTGTAAAAATATTTTTAGCATTGTAGTGTTATAAAACACAATTAATTAATTTTCGAACAGAAATTATGTGTTTCCATTATTTAACATAAAATAAATTCGTAGTTCAACATTCGCTCTTATTAATGAAATATTGTCCAATAAAGAAATAGTCTTTGAATCATGCAAGTAATTAAATACAGGTTTGGATGAATTATGTACAATTTTGATGACTCCATCTTACAAGATGGCTAAAATTTAATTGTTTATCTTTTTCACACCTCATAACTTAACCATAATTCCCAGTTTTGAGCATGGTTTGGTAAAATATCTCAAGGTAATAAAAATTCTGACAGTCTACTGACCCATTACAGACATCTGAAACTATACAAACTGACGCAAGTAGAATAGTTAACAGTCAAAAGTAGAAAAACTTACCAAAACTACTTAACACAAAACATCACCGATGCGAAAAAACAAACGACATAGCCCGATCTGAACTCGCAAAAACACATTACAGACGAAATCACAAGTACAATAAAAATACTGTATCATCATTGAAGGTATATCAGGAACCAGATCACGCAAGAGAAAAACAAAAACACAAGCCAAACATACAAGTCGCATTAATAAAACGTCTCTCCAGGAGATGCTTCCTAGTTAAGGAAAAGGATGCCAATGACTCAAACTCACTCTTATCTCCATGTCCAGAAGGCGCTTTCAGCCCAGGCGACATAAACATTCATATACCCAGAGCTAAACAACAAAACAGTACATTCGTCATCTTAGGCATTCATCAGGACATCACAACAGAGTAAACTGAAGAAGAACTGATCCACTACACCACCCAGTTTTTAGAAGTCGAGCACATAATCTCGAAGAGTACAAACATACCTACAAATGCTATTAAAATATGTACAGCAGACCACGACGTAATGCCACAGCTAATAGAAAAAGGTATGCACCTCTGATATAACTTATACATAATCAAATAGGCTAAGCAACCGCAAGTATCCATTACGCAATGATTCATTTGCTACATTTTGGACATGTTGCCACAGCTCGCCAAATGTTGGCTCGCTGTGTAGCATGTGGCCAGCCAGACCCACAACATGTCTTAAAACACATAAGGAGCCCATATGTTCTAACTACAACTTGGTACACTATGGAGGTTACGAAAAATACAAAAAAAAGATTAAACAGAAAATAATTTCTTCAAAACAATCCCTAAGTCAGTTCTGAAAACACAACTGGGCAAAAAAATACCCCTGACACGTCTTACAGCAGACCCATCAAACTATAGCACACAAGCAGAACCTCTTATAACTTACCCTGACACTCTAAATACCCCAAGAAAACACAGAAACACAATTATATCACAAACACTAAAATATGATATAACTAAAAGTATGCAACCAAGCACAAACAGAGCTACACTACATTACAAGCCACAAACAGAGCTACACTACACTGCATTACAAGAGCGATACAAAGTCACTTACCAACCTCACTAGTGAAATTGTAACTGACCTTATGACACAATTATTTAAACCCGGTCGAAAGAAGTCTGGTGAAGTCTGATTAAAACAATACGTCCACACACAATAACTACATCTGTAAAATGCATAAAGAAATACCACCTCTCCCCCCATGAATATCCGTTACTCCAGCTTAGTTACAGACAATCTCATTATGTTGGCAACGTCGTATGAGACACAAATTCAAGTGACACCTTGTGGGATGTTATGGAATCATCTCACAGACCGACCTTAGTACAGATAATAAAAGAAGGATTTTATGGACAAAAACCTTTTCAAGAATTGCCTTATAGAAGTGTATATCACAGGAAACAGCCATAAACTTCATTAAATTAATCAACGGCTGCTAATTAAACAATAAACTGTACTATAATGAGGTTGAAGAAGCCAGACTCGACCCATCAAGAACACATGGCCAAAATACCGGACGGGAAGTGAACTGAACTATGATTGAATCAAGTCGGAATTTATGACGTGGTAAATAAGTTTAATGTTTATACAAGGTGGATTGCATTGCCAGAAAATATACTTAAGTTGACCTTAGACTAGCCGGTAATCCTTTCTTTTATATGTTACTGAAAGTGATATTTATATGGTTGAAATTACTGCTAATTTTAGTGGTATAGAAACTGAATAAATTTTACATGACTATTAATATTACTTCTCTCGGGGACCAACGTGCTCGGACTAAGAATCCGACAGATCTATGGTTTGCGACTCGTCGCCGTATAAACGTGGTCCGCAATTTGGAGCCATGAGTGCGCTATAAAAGCGACGGTCAAATCCCACTATTTGATTATAGTAAGCCAAGTGTTGGCGGTGGGTGCTGTTGACTATCTGCCTTTCTTCTAGTCTATCAAATAAAAATTAGGGACGGCTATGCGCAGGTAGGTTTGTGGAGCTTTGGGCGAAAATTCAGAAGCAAACAATTTATCTCGGACATCTGGTGTAAAAAAAGTTTGGTTTATACTAGAATATACTCAGTAATTACGAGAAACACATTTCACTCATTAAGATTAATCTATTTATTTATGATACATTTCCTTTACTAGACGTTATATAGAAATAACATATTTTTAAGCTGATGTTAACCACGTAATAACTCAGCCTAAGGTTTGTTCGTGACAGCATAGAATTACAGTAAATCGAACACTACATTCCTAAAACCCGACAAGGAAATTATATCGAAGAGAGAGAAATAACAAAAAAAAAAGATCATTTCTCCTCAAAAGAAATTGGCTCAAGATTCTTTCGTGACATTAGGGGACGACTTATGGACAGCGGTTGGACTCACTCACTAAAGGTGGTTTTAGAAAGTATTAGCTGGTGACTTTTTATGGCAATGCAAGTCATAAAAAAGTCTCTCCTTATAGGTAGTCTTCAGTGGTGAAGTTTTATAGTTATAATAAGTTTATTTCTTGTTTATATTTGAGAAATAACCACAGTTATGTTCTATTTTTTTTCAACACAAGTTATAACATTTATATTATTTCCCCCTTAAGCGGGCCGAAAGCCACGTGGAGGGGTCACCTGTTTTAACTACACGCACCACTATACAGTAGTGTGTTGTCTCTCAGTCAGTCAGTAGACACTAAAATGACATCATATACGGGATTCTTAACTTTGTAATTCGTACTGTCGTGACACGTGCGCATGTCATGAATCACGAGAAGAATTATGCACATTTTAGGCTACAATACCGCTGTGCCACTGGGGGGCTTGCTTTCTAGTTTTTGTCCCTGTTGTTTTGATTATATCTGGTAGGAGGAATATACCCAGTGCTTTTGACCGCAGACATTTTCACTTTAAAATGATACTATTTATACTTTGATGAAGTGGTATAATTTTACATCAATTTGTTATAATTTTGCTAGTGCGATTATATATTTGTTAGCACGTTCATATATAAAAAATTTTGTATTTTTACATAATATATATACGTTTTCTAACAAGTTCTCCCGGCTTTATATATATATGTGTGTGTATGTTTACATGTCTTTTTTCTATATTTTTCAATAAACTTAAAACCAGACAGAGGGAGTTTAAAACATATATACGGATTTATAATAAAAACAAAACCTGGGAATGTTAAGTAGGTCTTTTCAGGAAATGTCTGAGGAGTATCCCTGATGATACGAACGCGGTATATATGCTTTTATGTTTTAACTTAACAAATGTTAAGTTTTAAAAATGCTTTAAACATTTTCATTTTGTTTCATTTTATCAATCAAAATATATTTCGTTCCAGGTACACAAATATACAGAAAGTTTCTGTTATATACACTTTCCTTTAACCAATTCCACTTGATGTTTTCTCTATAATATAAAATATATTTATTCTTCACGTCCTAGTTGGGATACATACAATTGCGTTATTTCAAAAAAAAAAAAAGTTTTCGTTCTTCAGATGTTTTTTGTTTCTTTATCTATTTACAAATGATAAACATATAATTTATTTCTTCGGCATGTTTTGCTTGCGGCTTATCATTTCAAAATTTTGGTTAGCTACACGTTTTAGATGCTATTTATTCACTTTATTTTTTTACTCAAAAACCTGATTCGGTTTTGCTACTTTTAAGGTTTTTTTCTTGTTCTATGAACCATTAGCTACAGTTACGTAGATTTTTGTAGCTAATTCACTGGAAAACAACATTAAAATTCCTAAATAATTTGTGTTTCGCTGTGAAATATAAATATATATATATATACGTCTCAATTTTCTTTATATTTTTTTCAGTGATGAAACTGTAATGTCACCACATTCACTGGATATGAACAGTTAAAAATCTTAATTTTTTCAGAGTAAACGTTGAATGAGAAATGTATTTTCTCATACATTATTTTTCCTTAGTTTGAAATAAAGTAAAATGCATTTATTCATGCTGAAAATGACAAGGAGAAAGCTGACTAGTTTGATGGCGCCAAGAAGAGAGCGCTCTCTCTCTCTTCTTCATTTGTCAGTTTCACAAACCAAGCATGGTATCGAACAAATAGTTTACATACCTATATAATATGTGCTAGTGACAGACTGTAGAATGATAACTTATTATTAGTTCACGAGCCCTTAATGACAGAAAGTAAGTTGCCATTTTTAATCTTGCAACCGAATAAATTTATATATATATATATAGTAAAACGAAATGACATTTAAAAGTGGGATTAAATGTAAAAGTTGTAATTATTTTCATAAGTATCATTATTTCCATTACTCATATGGTTTGATTTACTGATTAAATTAGCTCATAATGGACTTCATTAGCTACCTAAACTGCTAATAAAGTAAAATCATAAAAATTTATGTACACAGTATATTAAATTCCAAAAGTTAGCCATACAGATTATAAATATTTTAACCTAGTAATTAAATAGATAAGTTGTAATACTCATATAATTATCTATATAGGTTTTCAAGAGTTTAGTAGAATGATTATGTCGATGAGACATAATAAACACCATTAGTTACTTGCACAAGTTGTCACTGTTGTATGTGTGAGCTGCATATCGCAAAGTTCAAGGTTCAAGCCCGTATGCTCCAGAATTCTAGGTATATTAGAAGAACGACAGTCGATTCCATTTCGTTCAAATCCGTACAAAGCCTTTTGTGGCGGACTGTTTGTCTCCCCTTAAAATCAGGGGGCTACACTTAAATAGTCGTTTAGTTCATTTGCACATTAAGTGTTGTTCAGACTGAAAATACCAAATATCATTGTTTTATTTTATCAGTAATAAAAATATGGTACTATTTAATAAATAGATACCAACAACTTTATTCCATTTAATACGTAACAAATAACTACTAATTTCCAATGGAAATTTACATTAGTTTATTAATTTACTTGTCACAAGAAAGATTGAGAATATACCGATTTTATTCTACAACTAATTTGGCTATTTTTATTATGATAATTTGCGCATATATTCATATTAATTTTACTTTTATAAATTTTAGACGAGTTTACAGCAGTCTCTTTGTGTTTTTTCTTATACTTCTTTGTTCCATACGTTTGGTGGCAGAAAAAGAAACCTTTTGATTGGTTCAACTATACCTGAACCTTTTTCTCTCACTGACTGAAACAATTCTTGCCTAGATGATAGAGAAACCCTGAGATCGATATTATATCTACTCGTCTAGACTTTGCTACATTAAACTGTCTTGATTTGTTTCTATATTCGTTTCAACATACCTTTCAGAAGAATGTTTAGCTGCAAGAAGTCTTCACTCTCTGAGCACGTGCATTCCGATAACCCGTTTTTTTGTTCTCAGAAATTATGTTTCGTAGCACATCTTGAAAGGTAAATCACAGCTTGTAGAACCAATCTGTCTTGGAAGAAAAAGATGTTTGCATATCTTAGAAAAACAACTACATTCCACTGGGATAAAACTTTTGGGGTAGAGGTGGAAGCTAATAAAGATGTTGATAATACAGTCGCGATAACCGAGATAAATTAATACATCATAAAATTATTTACACGTAGAAACTTCTTCAGATCATCATTTAGTAGTTTGGTGTTGACTTCTACAGTAACTTCAAAACTCTGCAATCATAAATCACTTCAAAATTTTAATTCACTGTTGAGAAACCTTTAATTATAACCTAGCCAGTCAAAACATATATTAAACTAATAATATTACCAAGATTAATACATAATGTTGAACGGCTTTCATTCTCAGTGGTTAAAGTAAGCAATGTGTAATGCGTTGAACTTAAACTAGAATGCAGGTAAAAATCGTACACATAAAAGTTTGTTGAATTTTGTGCTAGACGTCTCTAATTTAGGAGTGATAGGCTAGGGAGAAGACAGGTATTCAATACCACCCACAGCCAACTATTGAGATACTCTTTTGGCAATAAAAAGTGGGATTGACTGTCACATTATAACGCCTCCAGAACTGAAAAAAAGAGGGTCAAGTTCGAACCCACGACCGGCAGACTGTGAGTTAGGTGTTTTAACCACCAGACCATGAAAGGTCTGCCAATAAATATAAAATGCGAAAAGTTTTTCTTAGTTATGGATTTCGCGCAAAGCTACACGAGGGCTATCTGCGCTAGACGTCCCTAGTTTAGCACTGTAAGACTAGAAGAAAATCAGCTAGTCATTACCACCCACCACCAACGTTTGGGCAATCTTTTACCAACGAATAGTGGGATTGACCGTCATATTATAATGCCCCCACGGCTGAAAGAGCGAGCATGTTTGATGGGACGGGGATTCGAACCCGCGACCCGTAGATTGCGAGTCGGGCGCCCTAACCACTTGGCCATGCCGGGCCAATAGGAAAAGATTACAAAACTACTACCACAAAGAACGTATAGTTAGAAATACAATAAAAAATCTCCCAAAAATTTAAAGATCTCTGAATTAAGCACAATGCTTCGTCAGCAATGGATATAAGAAATATGGTGTGGTTGGAATACTATTATTACTATACACGCTTTTAATTTTTAAAAATCTCTAAGGGACTAGATTAGGAATATCGTGTTTGTACTTGTAATAGGCCTAATACTAATGTCTTATGACAAGTATAATTGGTTTGCATTTAGTTTTTCTCCTAACTTCAATTTAAGATGAAGCCAAACTTCTTCATTTCCTGTCTATGTTGCCATTTTGTGTCAACATTTGTTGTAGTTTTGTTTTTAGTTTATACACATCCTGAGGTTTTATGTTTGTCTCTGAAAAAAAAATATTTGTTCTTTCCAAACCAACACTTTCGCCCTTACTGCCTTTGAATCTAACTTTTTTGGTTCCTGCCAAGTGCACTATTTTTATAAACTTCATGTTCTTATTTTCTTCCTTTTAGGTTTCAGTTGGCAAAAGTTTTATTCTCACAGTTGGTTGCATATATACAATTAATCGGAGTTTTAAATGTGAGCCATCGTTGGTTTGAGCCCAATATGTGTTTCTAATTATTAAATTGTGGCTCTATTTCATACGTGAAGCTCCCGAAAATATGTTAAATGTGATAAATTATGTACCTCCACGAGTAAAATGAACGTGCTCACATGGCTGACGTAAATCTAGTAGAAAATTTGTGTACTATTGTGAAAAAGCTATGAACAAAAAACATTGCAAAACAGAGAAGGATATGAAGAAATTATTCTTAAGACATTGGCTGAATTATCTTTATATATTGATTATTCCATGTTTCGTCGTTATTTGTCCGAGAGGAACAGAAAAGGGATTTGTATCAAAATAAGGATAAAGGATATGAAATGTCCAATTTTTTTATTAAACCAACATAATCTATATTATATACCATTTTAACAACAGTGTGTGATAAAACATAAACCCATCATCTATTACAAATCTTTATTTATTTTGAGCCCATGATGCTGTTAAAATACTATGTGCGGCCACTTTTTTTTATAAATAACCGTCAGAGGTTATGTATACATACGTGCATTTGTGCATGCATTCCGACATGTAAATTCAGTATACATTCACTGCTAAGTGGGGAACCTTTGTTTCAGTTGCACAAGACAGAACATTTGTTCAGCCTCTTGAACGCTGATTGAAAACTATAAACAGAAAAACACGTTTGTTGCGGAAACGAGAGCTAAGAATGAGCTTATTTATTTTAGCCTGAAAGTAACGTAGGAAAATCATTTATTTATTTTCAGTTCTCGCCTTTAACTATATTCTAAAATACACATTCAGCTCGAAAGATTTTGAAACTGAAAAATAGAAAAGTGTTCTGCATTCTTTACTATAGTTTGTCAGACTACGACGAGTGTTTTATTTGGAAAAATAAGACCCTTAGAACCAAAATACTCGTCTGCATTAATATGTACAAGTAAAGAATAAAACTTTTCAAAAAAAGGAAGTAAAGCCAGGGATGGCTAATATCAATCCTTTAAAAACAATGCCATCAAAATAGTAGGTTGGCATTTGCATCATTCTTACATAATAGCACAGGCACACTGTGTTGTAGAAGGTTAACAGAGAAAAAATAAGATGAATTAAACTCAGTTGTGATTGAATAGTTATATATATTGCTATATGTTAATTCTTGCCTCTGCTATTATGTAGGGATGATGCAAATGCCATCTTTACTATCTTGTTTGCATTGTTTTTGAAAGATTGATGTCAACCATCTCTACGTTTGCTTCCTTTTTTGAAAAGTTTTTCTTTACTTGATTGCTTGTTTTTTAGCCGCGGCTCATAGAATGGCTCTAAGTTGTTTTTTTTTTCAAATACAAACTTTTAATTCATAGCTCCATCATCTCTTGACCGATTTGAGATATAATTACAGTTTTGTACTCAGGGGGGTCAAACTCTTTCTATTGATGTATTTGATCACGCCCAAGGTATCATAGATTAATTTATTCTAATCCTACCTTAAAGAATTTCAAGTGCCGCGGCTATTGAGGATTTCTTCTTTTTTTTTAATGCAGTGTTTCAATAGACATAGGAAGGTTGTATTTATAACCAAGTTCTAAATACAATGAGGTTCGAATTGTAATATTTATTATTTATCTATATTTGGCTGGTAATTCCTGTTTCGCCCTGTACTTAAACATTTTAAAGGAACACCATATTTCTGTAAAAAAGCTAACTTCAAGGGGTAATGATAACATTGTTTACACTAGAATTATGTTTTTTTTAAATCACTAATAGTTATTGATAATACTTATAAAAGCGGATACTCGGTTAGAAACTATGCAACCTCAGTGAAATTGGTTGACACCATTGTTTTGGTTTATGAGTTATCATGTAATAAAAAAGAAGCAGAAGAAAGAAGGACAAGAAATTCATACTTTTTGCTATGATATTTACAGACATTTCCAGAACATGGATATTGCTACAAAAGGAAACATTGTATAATATTTCAAAGTTCTGATGACCTATTGAGGAGATATCTAATATACCATTTCGATGAACAATCTGAACCATTCCTACATAGGTAGTGCTACCACCTGCCTGATAACAAAGTACACTATAAAATCCTTTCAAATGTTATCTATTTCAAGCATAAAAAAAAATTAATAAAAATTAAAAAATGCTTCCTTTGCATTCAGTTGAAATAACACGTTTTCTCTAATTGATAGCACGTTTAAATACTGATAACGTAAACGTATTTTTGTGAAAAACTTCGGAATCCGTAAACGTGATCAAACATTTCTGAAGACCAACACTGAAACACATAAATCATAATACAGATTAAACTAATAAACTGTGTAAGTAACTATCGCATACAAAAAATTGTTACGACGTGTCTTTCCGAACACAAGTATTCCAATTACTCTTTTTTTTTATATATGCTGCTTAGTAGCAAAGATCTTAACTGAGCTGTTAATAGAGAATGCACGAATTGTTTATTGTTTTATTTTGATTGATTTAATACTCAAAAGAGAATCCATAGCTAAGAAGTATGTTCTACAAATTTCAATAACCACCCAATATCGATACTAAAATTATAGCAATAAACGCTCACCTTTACATACCACAAATTACGTTTATAACGGTTTGTTTGTTTTTGAATTTTGCGCAAAGCTACACGAGGGCTATCTGCGCTAGCCGTCCCTAATTTAGCAGTGTAAGACTAGAGGTAAGGCAGCTAGTCATCACCACCCACCGCCAACTCTTGGGCTACTCTTTTACCAACGAATAGTGGGATTGACCGTCACATTATAACGCCCCCACGGCTGAAAGGGCGAGCATGTTTGGTGTGAGAGGGATTCGAACTCGCGACCCTCAGAATGCGAGTCGAGTGCCTTAACCACCTGGCCATGCGTTTATAACGGAAAAAAATTTAACCGTAAAGATACCCAGCTGATGGATCCATCTATTCTAATCATTATAAGCTTTGGGTTTCTCGCGAACTAACTTATGACATTATGTACTTCTAGTTAGTTTGTTATAAAAAATTAGCTTAGTTGATGTTTAAGTTATTTTTTAGTTCTGAGCTTTATAGTTAGCTTACTTTTTCTCTTAAACTGTTAATAATTAATTATAAGAATGCGGATAATGTCAAAAAATGTTGTATAATGATGTGTAAGTGTTCATCAGATGTCGTTTCTGATTGTGATGTAACATCATTTATATTAACATGTTTCACTATAAAACGTCATCTGAACGTGAATGGACTTGTGGCTAGAGGGTATTTGTGTAGCGAAATTCTTGAACCACGTAGAATCAGTTGACACAAAGTTTTGAAGAATGAAACTTTTATTGTTTCCCGTGGAAACTGATAAAACGAAAAAAAAAAAGAAACAGACTCCGAAACTAAACCCTTGGCCAATCCTGAGCAACACACTCTTCGTCAAATTAATGGATGCGGTTACGAAAGAGAACCTCCCGACTAACAAAAGAAATTACAATAAAACAGATAATATTCCACGTATCAGGCACATATTAACGAACAAGAACTTGAAGTCGATAGATATTCACAAGCTTCTAGCCACACCTCGAAATCAACGGCTTTTTTTTTCACGAAAAATACTACAGTAACAACAATCTCATTCGACTACACACAGACATTTCCAGAACTGTCGATACATGGATATTGCTACAAAAGAAAATACTGTATAATATTGCAAAGTTCTGATGACCTATTGAGGAGATATCTAATATACCATTTCGATGAACAATCCAAGACATCCCTGCATAGGCAGAACTACCACCAGCCTGATAACAAAGTACAGGCTTGATGTAGTGTTACACATACGTCAAGTTCCTTGATGTAGTGTTACACATACTCAAGTCCCTTGATGTAGTGTTACACATACGTCAAATCCCTTGATGCAGTGTTACACATACGTCAAATCCCTTGATGTAGTGTTACACATACGTCAAATCCCTTGATGCAGTGTTACACATACGTCAAGTCTCTTGATGTAGTGTTACACATACGTCAAATCCATTGATGCAGTATTACACATACTCAAGTCCCTTGATGTAGTGTTACACATACGTCAAATCCCTTGATT
This sequence comes from Limulus polyphemus, assembly GCF_000517525.1. Lineage (NCBI taxonomy): Eukaryota > Metazoa > Arthropoda > Merostomata > Xiphosura > Limulidae > Limulus > Limulus polyphemus. The sequence continues at coordinate 322,865 of NW_013665901.1, forward strand.
CAGTGTTACACATACGTCAAATCCATTGATGCAGTATTACACATACTCAAGTCCCTTGATGTAGTGTTACACATACGTCAAATCCCTTGATTCAGTGTTACACATACTCAAGTCCCTTGATGCAGTGTTACACATACGTCAAATCCCTTGATTCAGTGTTACACATACTCAAGTCCCTTGATGCAGTGTTACACATACGTCAAGTCCCTTGATGTAGTGTTACACATACGTCAAATCCCTTGATGCAGTGTTACACATACGTCAAGTCCCTTGATGTAGTGTTACACATACGTCAAATACCTTGATGCAGTGTTACACATACATCAAGTCCCTACATACGATGTAGGGTATGTGAAACATTTTTACGAGATGTGTAGACTGAGATTAACCTTTTTCGCAGAAGTATGTTACAAGGGAAAATGCAGTGTAGCGGGCAATAGTGAATAATCCTGATATAGGTTTGAGTACAATCAAAGAATTGAAGAAGTAATTCTGGAGGCAGCGCTGTAACTGGTACATTGTTACTATAAAATATGACTACCCCTCAGTATACAAGAATATTTTGTCGATGTTTTGGCGAAGTATATCCTATCATATTACAGTTTTGTAAAATACGTTTATGACCTTTGTTCGGACATCTTTTTCAGACTACAATTTGCTAACTGCATAAACAGGAATTCCAGAAAAGTTAATGACATGTTTCTTTTCAAAACTGTGAAACGAGAATCTACACCTCATTAGCAAGGAGATAAAACAAACTGTAAAATATTCTTTGTATAAAAATAGAAACTACAGTACCTCATTATCTCGACCCAAACTAATAATCCGATTTTCAAGATCAATATCTGACTTGTTTCATTGCTGTTACTTTGCACTGTAGAGATAAACTAGACAACTTGCCTATATTTCTGACCGTCCATCTCGCTTGATGCTGAACATTCAAGTAGCATTTTTAACATTTTAAAATGGAGTGGCAGAAATGTTTTTTTTTTCCTTGTTGTTGTTTATGTCAATGACTAGTCTATCGGAGTTTGACAGTATATGAAATATTATCAGAATCACAGAAAACGGTCAAGCATTACTTTGACAGATGACTTCAATTTACGTTTAGAAGTTACAATGAAAGCTTGAATATTATTTCTAGAAATACAAATATGATAAATGAAAACAAGATTTTACAAATGGAACTTATTATTTAAACTAAAACTGCTACTATCGTCTACTTTTAATAACTTCGAGTGTATTATTGTTTGTTGTGAATTTCGCGCAAAGCTACACGAGGACTATCTGCGCTAGTCGTCCCTAATTTAGCAGTGTAAGACTAGAGAAAAGGCAACTAGTCATCACCACCCACCGCCAACTCTTGGGCTACTCTTTTACGAATGAATAGTGAGATTGACCATCACATTATAACGTCCCCACGGCTGAAAGGGCGAGCATGTTTGGTGTGACGGGGATTCGAACCCGCGTCCGTCAGATTGCGAGTCAAGCGCCCTAACCACCTGGCCATGCCGGGCCTCTCGAGTGTATTAATGAGCGTGAAGAAATATAATGACATCAGTCTGAGAAAGGATGTTTCAGAGTGACTGTTGTATTGTACAAAACTCTTTAAACAGAAAGAATATTAAGGGATCACCAAGTGAATAGTGGCGTATATAAAGCATTGTTTACAGCAGCCTATATAAAAGTAAAATATATTTTTTTCTAATCCTGATATTCTCAAACTTTGAAGGCCTGTAATAAATAAATCATACTTATATACTAAAATAGGTAATCCTCTTACAAGTGAATCCGTACAGTTTTTCAGTATTAATACCGGTCGTTATTTTCCGTTAATTATCCAGCGTCCATTTTACTGAAATATCGCCCACTCACGCGCATATTTAGGCAGTGAATTACAACTCAATGTTGAGGAGGATTTCGTGAAGATGTGTCAGATAAGCGCCAGTCGTCGCTATCAGACAAATGAAACATTATTATTTATTTTCATTTAAATGTAAAAATATATCCTTTCAAGGAGATTCCATGTATACCGAAGGTCATGAGCGTAACTATAAACTCATATGTAGGCTATTCTGAAACATATAATAAAATACGTTCTTTATATATACAAGTTTTAATGAAAATGAAAAAAAATAAAACAACTTAATCCTTTCTCAAAAGTTTTATTTCTTCTTAATTCTACTTATAGATCACTTTGAAAGAATTTCATATGATGAAATCCGGGTGGATAACGTTACCCTCAAAAAATAAAAGTTTTGAAATTATTGTTTTGCTTTACTTTTATGGTAAAATCGTTATGAGCAAGTTTCTGATTACCTCAAATCTTTATAATGTCGAGATGTATTCAATATAGGTTCCTTATATTCGATAACGGACAGTAAAATGACGTGAATTAATTCGAATCGTTGACAAGACTCTAAATCTGTTTATTGTTACATCAGAACATAAGAAGGATTATTGATATAAAAGAGATGCATGAAATGTATTGCTAAAGGATAAATGTGCATTTAGCACAAATATGCTTTAAAATATTAACATGTATTTAATTAGCATAAATGAAAGTTTAACTAATTTTTTTTTTGGAGTCGTAATTTTTCTCTGGTTGATGTCAGAAGTCTAATAATTAAATTATAATCAACAAGATGTGAGAATGCATTTTTAATTACTAAGGTTATGATTTCTCAATTAATTTAGCAGCAAATGAGACGTTGAAGCAACTATTGAAATAACTGCTTAAAATAAAATAAACTTGCTGTTTACATCTCACGAATCATCATTTTTCAATTTAAGATTATTATCATTAACCACGAACAAATGACTCTTGTTACGCATGCGTGTCAATGAGTGAGTTAATTGATAATCTAGGTTTAACGTCTAACTAAATTAGGTGGGCAATAAAAATGTTTTAAGCAATACCAACACCTGCATAATTTTTTTATCATGCAATTGTATATCTATGCTTTAAAACAGAAATTAAAATAATTACATTTTTGTTACTAGCCGTATTTAGTTGCGTACGGGCAAAAATGTTCTAAAGAAAAATTTCTGTACATAGAACTTACTTATTTAATATCACAGTTGATTTGTTTGTTTGTTTGTTTTTAATTATGCACAAAGCTACACAAGGGCTATCTGTGCTCTGCCCACCACGGGTATCGAAACCCGGTTTCTAGAATTGTAAGTCCGCAGACATACCGCTGTGCCACTGGGGGCGTCACAGTTGATAGGATATGTTTCAAAATCAAATGAATGCATATAATGGTGAATGACACCTTTATCTTACGTGAACATAGTAAAGTTATATATGCAGAAGCTTGTATGTTACATTAAAACTATTTCAGAGTCTCATCACGTAATTGCAGTCGATGTCATCACGTCCAGTCATGGTCTATTTGACAGTCGTGTAAGCCTTGCTGAGTAGTTTTCATTACAAAAGGATCGGTGGTAAGGTCGTCATGCCTAAATTACACCACTTCACTCTGCAGGCTTTCCATAATCCACCTAGTGTACGAGAACGACGATTTCCGAGTGCCCGTTTCAACAATCTGATTGGACAAAAATTCATCAGGCGACTTTACGATTACGTCTTCGTATGTGCATGAATGACTTTTCATTTTACAGCTTCTTGAGATATGTGATGGTCGAATGGATATGTCGCGGAAGTAATTTATGTACACGTGACCAGTGCTGCTTTTCGAGATGGAGATATTTTTGATCATGTTGCGTACTGTTGCCTGGTGCACGTGTAAAGCTTTTGACACTGACATTTCTATTCGTAGGCCCGGCATGGCCAGGTGGTTAGGGCGCTCGACTTGTAATCCGAGGGTCGCGGGTTCGAATCCCCGTCACACCAAACATGCTCGCCCTTTCAGCCTTGAGGCGTTATAATGTGCCGGTCAATCCCACTATTCGTTGATAAAAGAGTAGCCCACGAGTTGGCGGTGGGTGGTGATGACTAGCCGCCTTCCCTCTAGTCTTACACTGCTGAATTAGGAACGGCTAGCGCAGATAGCCCTCGTGTAGCTTTGCGCGAAATTCAAAACAGACAAACAAAATTTCTATTCGTAGATTTTCACCTATTATAGGACGTCACCCTTAGTATACTACGCCAGAGATATGACTTGTTGCAGGAGTTCTTTCTGGATGGTTCTGGTATTCCAAGTTGATCCATATTCCTTTGTTTTCTAATCCATCAAGTACAAGGAAATTAAATATTTCCGATTTGAACACAACTTTGTGATCTGAATATACGAATATTCAACTTTGGAAAGGGGTGTTACGTACCCTTCCCAAAAGCGATCAAAAAATCTTATAGTGGAGTTCTGATACATAGTGTTCTACTGCAGTTCTATATCGGCTGTGATTGTCACGTGATTTGGTGGTTTGCGTATTCAAAATCGTCTAAATATAAAGTACTCAACCCTTTAACTGCTATTATAACTGACACACGTACACACACACACATAATAATTGCATAAAAATAACTATAAATAAAATAAAATAAATAAACTATGAATAAAAATCACATAAAAATGCATAGACATTTTGTTTTTTTGTCTAGATAAACACTTTAAAATAATATATAGGAAATATTGTGTCATAGTTTTGTAGAAAAACAAAACATTTCTTTCAAGAGGTACAAATGTTTGTCATTTGGTAAGAGTCTAGGTTTATCTCAATTTTATTCTTTGTATTTGTGCAGCTAGCGATCCGTTAGGACGCTTTTTTATGACAGAAAGATTATTTCCTCCGTGAAAGAACCACAAAGGAAACTATATTTTAGGTCAACAGGTTAAATACGAATGAAACAAGTAAGGAGAATGAAATATGACGAAATAAATCATTTAATTTTTTTTTCACTTCAACCGGAAAGTTGAGTATACGACGTCCTCTTGTGGAAAAGAAAAGAAACCGAGATTTATGAGGTAGAAGCAAAGACCACCAAGTGAGTGTGGCCTTTTCGAAAATCTCGTTCAAAGCTAGTGAACATCTCATTGCCTTTGTCGTTGATGTCAATAGTTGAAGATGAAAGGAAACTGAAATAAAAAAATAAGTTTTTTTTTATTTATCCAGAAAGGAATTTTGTTATTGATTTGTCTGGAACCATAATATCTCTGCTATCTACGTTGAGGAATAGTTTTGCCGGTAAGACTACACGCACCTCTAGTGCTATTAATCTCACATTTTCTCAGACATTTCTGCTTTCCCCTTAGAAAGTTATCGCAATCGTTTGACTGCCATTTCGACTATTTTCAGATGTAACAGCAGAAACACACTAGAGATTAATTTAGCGTTTGATCCAAGCTTATTTGATTTGCACACGACAAGCCGTACAAAAAATGAAATGGAGATATTGTTACCTGAGCATGACATAATCTTGTCGAAACGTCGTACATTTATAATAAAAAGTTTTTACCATTACTAAGTCAAGCCGTCTTCAAACTTTTCTTGTTTACGACGCAAGGCAAACAGCGTGTATTTCACAAACATGCCAAAGACTGGTAGATCACTTTAAGTGCTTTTGTTTGCCTTCCATAAATAGAGAGATTATGTAACAATGTTTTCGATTTTTTTTTGGGTGTATATTTTCGCGAAATGTTACATTGTAACTTATTATATCTTATTAATATAAATAGGGTTCATATTTGTCACACGCCAATTCTATTAGCATTAGAAGCGCCTAAATGTTACCTACTTAAAAAAATCTATAACTTGAGAGATTTGAGGTAATAGGTAAACAATTGATTTGACGTAGACACTAGATGTACTCCCGCAGGGTTCCCGAAAGTGTTATGTTTCAAAAGTAAATAAAACCAAAATTAAGAGTAACACATTTTCTATTTCTTCCCTTTCAAATTCATGTGTCATGCTGTATTACAGCCTACAGAGGGCATAATTCTTTTGGTGATTCATGGCATGCGCACGTTTTACTGTGACGTCCTTTTAGTGTCTATTGACTGACTGACAGACAACACACTACTGTTTAGCGGTGTGACTTTTTAAAGTAGGTGACCCCTTCAGGCGGTCTTCATTCCCATTTCGGGGAGATTAAGTTGAAAACTTATTAACAAGTTTGTTTGTTTATTTCAGTAATAAGATACAAAGGAATATCTGCTCATAGTCGTCCCCAATTTTGAAATGATAAACTGGAGGGAAGGCTAACTGGTCAACAACGCACACCGCCTACTCTTGGGCTACTCTTGTCTGATCGAACAGTAGGATTTGGCCCTCATATTTACAGCGTACCTACGGCCACAAAGTGCTGAAGGAGTTTACACGGCAGCGGGTGAATCCTCGAATTTGCATTCCGGGCAAGCTAACGACACGGTCACGCCTGCCCGACTAAACTATTTATGACTACAAACTCCTTACTTTTCCATTATTATTTAAGTGATGACAGTATCATTGACTGCGCTGAAAGTTTGCGGTAAAAGTTAGATTACTCGCGCTAAGAAATTGCAATAATCGCTAAATGTGCATGTGTTGAAATGTCTTAATATTAGCTATATATAGCTTTAGGTTTGTAGCTGAAACCTTCCAATGAAAAGAAGTGTTTCGTATGCAAGAAATGTCCAATCAAAACTAATATTATGAATGAGAAAATAAGGGATAAAACTTGTTTATATGTGTTAGTTTTACGAACACTAAACGCTTTAAATAAAAACTAGCCTTATATATGTTTAAAGTTTTGGAATGAAACTGTTTATATGTGATAGCTTTACGGATACTAAAAGCTCTAAATAAAAGCTAGCCTTAAGTGAGTTTGAAGTTTTGGAATGAAGCCGTTTATATGTGCTAAATTTACGCATACTAAAACCTCTAAATAAAAGCTAGCCTTAAGTAAGTTTGAAGTTTTGCAATGAGGCTGTTTATATATATATATATGTGCTAAATTTACGCTCCCTAAATACAAGTAAAAGCTAGTCTTATATGTGTTTGACGTTTTGCAATGAAAACTAGTTTTTGGGCGCTGAGAGTTTGTAATTTCTGTAATTTTGCGTGTATTTAAAGCTACCAATAAAAATCGGCTTAGTTTTGCTGACGACGTACACAAAAACAGTGGTTGAAATCGATCGGTCATATAGTTTGTATAAATTAGTTTCTATAATAGATATAGCAGCAACCAAGACATAACTGAAATTATAACCGTTAGATCTTGTACAAGATCCTCGAATTATTGCACCCAATCAAAAGCAAATCATCATAAAAAAGAAAAAAAAGATTTAGATTGTTTAATTACCTTATGGGTTTAAAACTTCTAAGTAAATGCATCAGGTCAAATCCAGAGTTTTATGTATAGTTTTTAAAAAAAGGTAGTTTCGTGGCTTCTTAAGATATGAGTTATGGAATGGTATTTTCAGCAGTATGTGATATACCACGTGGTGTGTGAAAACTGCTGGTAAAGGATGTAATATTATGGTGTAGTAAAAAACGTTAAACTGATAGTGGGTTGTAATGTTTAACTACATACAGAAGTTAACAAGAGAAAATAATGCATTTTCAGTTGTAAATAATGGGTAATATTAGACCTTCGAGAAATGACGTTACAGAGAAAGGAACAAGTTACTGCTACGAAGATAGTACATGGTTTTTATAACATCACAGTTACCGAGGAATAAGAATTGCAGAACACGAAAATCTGAAATCAAAAAGTGAAAGGAAAGTTATGTTTTAAAGAAAGATAAACAAGTAAGGATGAATTACAAAATCCTTCTTAATGGTCGTAGCACATAGCACCGATCAAGAAATCACACTAATATTTATTTATTTATTAGTTTGCACCAGTTTGTGACAAAGAAGGTAATTTGTTTTCATTTTCGCTTTTTAAGCTTAACTTATATTATAGCCCCCCAGTGGCACAGCGGTATGTCTGTGGACTTACAACGCTAGAATCCGGGTTTCGATACCCGTGGTGGGCAGAGCACAGATAGCCCATTGTGTAGCTTTGTGCCTAATTACAAACAAACAAAACTTCTATTGTAAAGTTTCTCATGTAAACTAAATACTAAATATGTAAACCGTAGTTTTTAAACATGATCGCAGTGTATTACAGTAAAAATGTAAGGTTCTGTAAGAGTCAATACTACTTTGAGTTTATTAAACTTATAAAATTCCAAAAAAAAAAATACACTCAAAGCAACAATAATACATAAATAAAAAGTGTTAATATTGATTCACAGAATTCTCCAGTACAACTGACACTTTATGCGGGATTTAAAAAAAAATCTGACTTGAATAACGATATTGGATTTTTTTCATCTGCCAAGATAACATTTCTGTTCTCTGAATTGTTTAGTTTTAAGTGAAGAGGGAATATAAGAATGAAACGTCAAAGTTTTAGAATTAGTGCATGATACGCCTCCATAATTCAGCATTTTTATGGCATCGTAAGCCTGAACCAAACCTTCTATTCCAATTATCTAGATGTCTGCTTTCTTGAGAGACTGTCAAGCGTTAGCAACCCTTATTTTGTATCTTATGAGTCTGAGAGACATGTCAAAATAATAAAATAAAATTACGATGCCGGTGCTTTAATCTTTAAATTGAATGCAATGTTAAATTTTATATTTTTGTCTTAGTTAAAGATGCTTAGTATCTGGGGAGTACCAAGCTCCATTTCTATGATTTAGGTTGAGATGAATCTCATTAACTGAATTTAGTACTAAGCCTTTTAGTTACTTTTATTTTTGCGAGAAAGAAAAAAAAAGCGTTGTTATTGTTCTTAATAAATACTTATCAAAATTGATTAATAAGTTAAGTTCTAAACCAAAAATAAAATGCTGTCGATCTAATATAAAGACAAAAAATCTACACTATGATAATAATTTCTTTAACTGAATTACATACAGTATTTTTGGAAAACTTTGGTTAAGACAATTCGTAAGTTTAGTTTTAAAATCAGAACATTTTGGTATTATTGATATTCCAGTTCCTAAATTGAAAATGTTAGTCATCTTCTAAATTTATTTACTTTCGATAATTTGCAATATCTGGGTTTAATACATTACATATGTATAGATCAGAAATGAACATAAAGTTATGATATTTAAAACACACCATGTTATACCCTAAATCAATTTAGGTATTTAAATAATAGCTGTCGTTTCGTCAAATTCTATTGTTCAGTATTATACAGTAAACAAACCGTTTAATAATGATATCACAGATTTATTTCATTTTCAACGCAAAGAAATTGAATATATAATATGAGGCTTAATACAGTCTTTGATTCGCAGCACTCTCGACCGTAGACTACAATTTCGCCTATTCAAGGCTCATCAGCAAAGTTTGGGTCAGCAAACCAAAAAAAAATATAGTAAATCTCTTAGATGGAATTTGGCGGAATGCCAGATATTTCAAACACCTAAGTTGATTTAGAATATAAAAGCTCTATAAATATTACATACATACCGCCATTTTAAAAGGACTCACTAGATTTTTATGCTGACCCAAGCTATGCCTTGAATATGTTAAGCCTCTGCGTGACGGATTATGTTTTAATGATCATCACCTTGGTGAAAATAAAATAAATCTATGATACAATTACTAAACATATGGTGTAAGTTCTGTAGAATTAAAATATTTGAAATTAATTTTTCTAATGCTTTTACTGCTATATTAGAAATTGTACAACAGGTTGCTAATTCACTTGTTTGAGGGAAAGATCACACTTTAAAGCTAACGTATTTATTTAAGTATGGTCAGAATAAACAATTCAGAATACAACTGGTATATTTCTTTAAGTAACAATGTTTGTATTTTAAGTTTTTTATTATTGGTGTTGTTTCTAATAAAGCTTTGGTATTCTCAAACTAAGTTACACCTTATACGCACATGGACTAAACTTTTAGGTCAAAGATAGTTACGGTCTGGTATGGTCCTAATTTTGAATTAGTGAACTGCCATTCTTATAACGCACCTTAAAGCTGAAAGAACAAAATGTGTTCATAGGTGTCGCGGTGCAAACCTTAGACCTTCCAATGCGTGGCTCGAACGCTGTGTATTGATGTTATAATGACGAGTTAAAAGATGAAAGGTAATTAAGGCTTAAAGAATGTCTTGTAAAATGGTAATCTGAAGTCACCTAAATCACTTCAGCTCATAAAATCTTCTTTTTTTTTATTGAAATTGTAAGCACGTTGAGTTTTACATCTTGCTATGATTTACTTCTTAGTCATTACTTCCCACTTTTTTCCAAGCTAATATTTTCAGCGAATTATTATAACTAAATCGATGCTTTGAATTTATGACGTGGACAAAATATTTCCTCTTTGAAAAAGTGGGCATTTTCAACCCGAAGTACAAACATCTGACCAGATGGTTCAGTATTCTGTTATTGAAAAGCATCATAATTAGTAAATCGACGCTTCTTTTACTTGATAACAGCATCACAATGTGTCTTGACCAACGGATATCTACATTTATCTAATATATATATATATATCGGACAGACAAGAATAAAACGTGGTTGGGATATACGTTGGTTAGAACAGCAGAGAATAGTAGACGTTATCGTTTACTGATAACAAAGCCAGACTTGAGCTACAGGGAAATAAACCAAACGGAAATAAACGTAAGACATTCTGTAGCAAAAGGAGGAAAAAAAACACGAAACGTCTGAAAGGAAAACCAGTACTTTTGAAAAGAAAACGCTTAAAGATAAAATTACTGTGGAGAAGATAAGAAGAAATCGAAAGAGGAACCAGTGCACAAAGAAATATAACTTTAATTATAAAAAATAATAAAATAAAGCCAATATGAAATAATTTAGGATATAGTACAGATTATCGAAAACACACATACACATATATATGTGTGTATAGGGCCCGGCATGGCCAGGAGGTTAGGGCGCTCGACTCGCAATCTGCGGGTCGCTGATTCGAATCCGCGTCACATCAAACATGCTCGCCCTATCAGCCGTGGGGGCGTTATAATGTGACGGTCAATCCCACTATTCGTTGGTAAAAGAGTAGCCCAAGAGTTGGCGGTGGGTGGTGATGACTAGCTGCCTTCCCTGTAGTCTTACACTGCTAAATTAGGGACGGCTAGCGCAGATAGCCCTCGTGTAGTTTTGCGCGAAATTCATAATAAACAAACAATAAATATATGTATAACACTTTTAATATTTAACACACGTAAGAAATAATTTATTCGCCAACAGAGGTTATCATCGATTACCGTTTCTTAGCTATGTCGTTGTAACGTCAGTAGCCTTGGCCACTGATCCAACAGTATTTCTTTTCTCGAAGAAGTGACGGCAACCCACAACCAAACTGAAAATTAGTCGGCAAAGAACAGTGACAGAGTGACAATTAACGTCTTACTGTCAACCAAAGTACTATCGATACTTCATCCTTCAGAGAAACCTTCCTATCAATACTTAAATGTCCCGTATGTTTTTTTAACCTTGTGAAATCAAAAATGAAAACACACGGAATTTAATATACCTCCGTATATATATAAATTAGTTCTTTGTTATACGTTTTCTATCTATTTTAGTCGTTTCGATTACATTTTTTTTAGGTTTTTATATCCTACACCTGTGTTAATTAAGTGGTTATATTGTATTTTAGTTATAGTGTTAAAATAATATTTTGTCTCTTTACATTGCTTCACAACACGTTTCCCAATCAACAGTCTTGTAGAATACTATATTTTGAATATTTTCACGTAATAGCTGGTTGAAGATTTTAAGAATTAGATTAATTCTTCCAAAGCACACTTCAGTGCTATGACGACCCTATGAAAACAACGGTTTTATGTATAAGTGGGGCTGCTTGGAGCTACTAAAAGAACTCAATTATGAGCACTCAGTATTTGTTGCTATAACCGTATTAAACTATACTCTGGTAGCATGTTTTACTTACGTCGTTTTAAAACAAACTCATGAAACTCTTTATACATCAAAGAGTCTTAAACTTTAATGAAACGAATAATATTTTTAATTACGAAAGTATGTTTACGAAAATGGGGAAAAAAATTGAGCATGTTAATGACACGAAGAATTCGGAACTACTTTCAATCATGAAACTACAAACAACTAAACGAAAGAATTAAAAACAATGATGACACGAAGAATTCGGAAACTACTTTCAATCATGAAACTACAAACAACCAAGTTAAAGAATACAACACGTTACTGACATGGAGATTTCGGAAATTAATTTTAATAATGAAAGTATATACAAAAAAAATGAAGGAACCAAACGCCTTAATGACACAAATAATTCGGGGAGACTACTTTCACGTGTGAAACTACATACAATAAAATGCAAGAATCAAACGTGTTAATGATACGAAGATTACGGAATCTGAGTTTAATCATGAAACTACATACAACCAAATTAAAGAATGGGAAATTTTTTTAATCGTGCAACTATATACACTAAAATGAAAGAATCAAACAGATTTATTACTACACGGAGAATTCGGAGACTACTTTCACTCATGGAACTATATACACTAAAATGAAAGAATCAAACAGATTTATTACTACACGGAGAATTCGGAGACTACTTTCACTCATGGAACTATATAAAACCAAATGAAAGTATCGAATACGCTAATGACACGAAGAATTCGAAGATGACAATTAATCATGAAACTACATACAACCAAAGTTAAATGAATGCTTGATATAAGATATTACAACATTTGCTTAGTCTGTTTCTGTGTTAATAAAATACTTGATTATTATCCTCAAGTATACCAGTTGTGACGGATTTATTATTATATATTTATTTGAATATCGATGTTTGTTTAAATTATATTTATATTTAGAAATGTGCATAACCTATACTGTTAAATATGTATTGCGAAACTCCCGCCTATTTTCTAAAGTTGTAGAAGATTCTCGAGTGTAAGAATCAACAATATTTATGTGTGTACGTAAACACTAGTGTAGCGTGTTAGTATTGTTACGTAAGCCGAAGGTTCGAGAAACTCTTCACACGCCCATAAGTATCAACGCGACACTCCTAAAGACAGTATCTATTATTAGTTTGCTATAGTTGCTGTGCTATAAACTTCGGAAGCTATAACTTTGATTGTTATAACGCTGATTAATCGGGACACTTCAGATATTTGACCAGAGATATTACAAACTATTTAACTTCAGTGGATTCACATCGGACATCAGTACTTTTACGAAAACATTACCTAACGTCACCGGTAGGAAAAAAAATCGGCGTGTGATCACTCAAGATCACAGAGCTAGCGAGCTACCAATTAAGTGAATTGTACCTACGTAAACTCGAAATTAACTCCCTCATCGTGAACCCTCGATAAGTTCCAGTCTAGAAAAAAGATTTTATAATGCTTGTTTGTAAAACTTCTGTATATAAATCATTGTTCGTAATAACTATTTCTAGTAACCGTTATTGTAAATTGTATTATCGGTTGTACATTAAAATATATTTGTATTAAAAACGAAAACTGTGTGTATCAGTCTTGTTGGCAAATATCATAAATTGGATACATATCGACATTTATTTAACTACTAAATTTAAATTATCATTTAGCTCGCTTCTAGGCTATTTGAAATTGTAATACGTAACATGGTTAAATCACGAGAATGATGATGGAACCAGGGCTTTGTGTTATGTTGACGACAGGGAATGAATATTTGTTATTAGTGCAGGCTGTTTGAGAGTGAATACGGTAAAACATCTAGTATAATACGCTATCTCTTGAATGTTTATTGTTGTCATTACACCGTGCATTTTCTCAGGGCCTTTATCTTTGCGACGGTGAAATATACAACTAAAGCACTGGCAAGGTTTAAATGAACAACAGAGTATGCACAGCTTGAAATAAAGAAAAAAGACCCATGGTAAAATTTGTTTGAGCATCTTGCCTTACTGCTTCATCAGAAATTCGATACACATCGTTATGTTTGCTAATGATGAGAAACGAGCTTTCGAAGTTTGCAAAGCATGGACCTTAATGGATGTGTCGGAGGATTATAGAAGATCAGATGAATTTTTTTACTTCGATACCTTAAGAACTAGAAAAAAGAATGCAAGTGTTTGACTTATAACTAATAAATATCTTATTAAATTATTTATTATTACAATTATTTACTCCCTATTTCATAGTCACGTGGAAACAAAATTATAAATGTTCTTCGTATTTCGTGACTTTTAGAATGACTGCTTTGCTTTGATAGAAGTAATAACAACTTAGTAGAATTAATTACTACATTTACGACAGTTAATTTAACTCTTTTTTTTTATAGCTGTAATTTTCTCATCAGACATACGTAAACTGTACGTAGTGATTATGAAAGGGCATTTTTTTTTACGTGGTACCAAAAGATGACATTTTATGAAGTATAGATATAATATGGGAGAATTTTGTATTTATTAGTTCCTTCTATTCTATGTATTATTGGCATCGGAATTGCTACGTTATTAAAAAACTGATGATACAAAATACAAACTCACTTGAAAGATAGTTCTTCACTAAAAATTATTGTTGCTGCTGGAGGCTTTGTGTCTGTTTCAGCGCAAAGCCACTAGGACTATTTGCTATGTCCACCATGAGAAACTGAACGTCAGATTTTTAAGTTGTAAGCCCGTACACGTATCGCTTACCCAACGGGGATCCGCCAGTCAAGGGATTAAATTAAACCAGAACCGTTCTTACCTATAAATGTACGAATGACCCATAGTTCGCTATGTAATACACATCTTTAACCAGTACATAGTGCTGATAAAGTTTAAACAAAACTGAAAGAGTGACACAAGTTGGGACTCAAACTGATGTACAACCCAGTATAAGATATAGCTGTATTTACCGCTTTAAAAACAAGCCTATCATAAACTGAAACTCGAGGATAGTTATACATTTGCAATAAAAGACAAATGTATGTGGAAGACAAACAATCAAGGACATAAATAGATAAATAATGAATGAGTCCTATATGACGCACGTGTTTTACGAATCTTTATGTTTGTCACATTTGAACTTCTTCTAGCCTTATGAAAATGTTGTTTTAAGTAATTGAATGCTTTTCTATTTATGTGATTTGTTAAATCGTGTATTTAGCTGCCCTGCAAATATTACACCATGTGGCTTAAAAAAATTAATATGTTTCATGTCATTACGAACAATAAAATAACTCACAACTGATGGTTATGCTTATAGATATTTAGCAGGAATTGGTAAAGATTCTATACGGTTAACTGAATTTATTTATTCTTTAACTTTTGTCTTTCCTATTTGCCATCTTTATATGTATGTTCATGTTACTGTTTACGAATAAAAATTACTTAATCATTGTAAAGTTAGTGGGTTTAGATCATGTGCAAATAGACTAAACCTTAAACAAGCTTTAATGTGAACTATATCGTAATATCAAGTATATTATTTTGTTGTATAGAATGTGATATTTCTCAAGCTATCCTGGTTTAACTTGCTAGTAAGCTGAAATAGAAGGAACACGAACAATAGATAATTTCTGTAAAAGTAAGATAAATACAAACATGAAGTAAAAACTATCTTTAACCGTTTTCCGAATTAATCAGGAACAGTCATTTTAACCACAAAGCTGTACCCTTTTAGACGATCAAAGCTATTACAATGTGCAATGACTTTTATTTCATTTTTTTATCACATTGCAAATAAACAGTCGTGCCTGTAAAAATGCTTTCTCATCAAAACATCCTTGTACATATTTTTAAAAAAGGCTCAATTTCACAGCAATATCTTGTATTCGAATATGAACTGGTATAGTTTGAATACTTTAAAACTATAGTTAAAAAAATGCAGATCTGCAAGTCAGCCATATTCTGAAAAAGACCAGGTGCTTTTGTATCATTACCTTAAAATTATTTAGTATTCTTTGTAGTTGGCATTTTGTACTTTTCCTGCCAAAAAAATGCAAGCAATTTGGTTCAATATTTACTAAAGTGTCACGAATACGTGGAAATACCACTTGAGTCATTCAATAACTCACTTATTGTGTCTCTTCTTTACAAATAGAATTTTAGTTAATATCGAGTAGAGTTCAATATCGAGTGAAAACTTATTTTTACTTTCTATACATACCGTATTTGATACGACGTGGTATTGACATATTGACAGTGTAAAGGTATGGAATAGGAAGACAAATGGAAATAAACAAAATAGTGCATATACGCATAGAAAAATATATCACATAAACACAAGGAATAACAAAAAAAGGAATGAAAGAGTGCTCTTTGTTCATAAGTGAATATTTTATAGTGTTGATAAATATAAAGCAGAAGCTAAAACAATTAACAAACTAAATGCTGCTAAAAAAATAACACTTCGATTTCAAACCATCAACTTGTATGTGAATAACAAGTAATCAAACTTCAATATTTAAGCTATAATTCAAAAATTCAAATCTACATTTCAACCAACTTCTTTAAAAAGATATTTCAACATCTATATGTACAATAATAGTAGTTGCGCTCTAACTCAATCTGCAGCTTGTTATCAAACGAACCAAACACAACACGCATAGTTCAATTAACAAGATTTATTTGGTTGGGGTGTTTATGTTTCAGAACAATTTTTTTTTAGTTGCATGCTCAGTGAAGATTGTTTTCATAATCGTTTTAACATTAAAGATTGTGTTCAAATTAGCGGGAAACGTAGTTATATATCGCATTTATACAAAACTCTTGCTCTGTTCCAATAATTTAAATATTTGTCCTTTTTCTGTAAGTCTTTATACCATTCGTTTTAATGCAAATAATGTAAATCAGTTTGAGGAAAATTAAATTATTTTATCACAACATTTGTTACGAATTCAGTATGTGTATATTTAGCGAGAATTTTGTTGAATATCATAACACGAATGAGTAGAAATAGTTTATTAAAGTATAAGCTTGTAAGACATCTAGAGAAGTGCTTATATTTCCAGGTATCTTATTTTATGGATGCATTAACAATTTCGAGTTGTGGCTTAGACTGAGAATGACAAAGAACAGTATTACAAATGTTATCAATGTAGCAATATGTAGCTCAGCTACGGTCCCCAAGTGAGTAAGTGGTAAGTTTACGGACTTACAACGTTAAAATCCATGGTGGACACAGCAGAAAGCCCAATGTGGCTTTGATCTAAAACTAACAAACATACTAGGCTCTGAATGGTAGTGAGAGGGATTTAGGATTCTACCTAGAAGCAGATGTAGCAGAAAACATATCGCAGTGTTGTAGAAGAACATTTAGCTCAGGGTGTTAATGTGAGTAAGATATTGAGTATTATACCTGGCTAGGATGTAGCAACAGATAGGTGTTTCTAATAAGGTAATGAAATATCCAGAGTGTGTCTTAACCTAGGATGATAATGAGGGAGACATGGAATCGCAGTGTTGCAGAAGAACATTTAGCTCATGGTGTTAATGTGAGTAAGATATTGAGTATTATACCTGACTAGAATGTAGCAAAAGATAGGTGTTTCTAATAAGGTAATGAAATATCCAGAGTGTGTCTTAACCTAGGATGATAATGAGGGAGACATGGAATCGCCACAACAAGTTAAAATGTAGTATAGAAGGATTTGACATAAAAGGGCATGATGGAGACCTCGAATTATCTCATCAACTTCTGTGGGCGAGAGGGTTATTTGTCTTAAGAATTACATGACGGACACTGGAGAATATTGCAATAAACTGACGATGTGGTGGAACCCTGATTGGTTTAAGGTAAGAGTAATGGAAACCTGTGAAAAAAGCGACGAAGGAAGTTTTGGATAAGAGCAAAATTACTAGACTCATTATTATCACTAGAGACTCAAGATTGTTAGATATTATATTCAAAGATTAGTGAATAAAGGAATAGAAATATTTGTGAAAAACTAAAACTAAAAAAAATAAAATAAACCCAAATGGATGAGTATTCGCGGAAATACTGACTTATCTGAAAGTTGGCGTAATTCCATATGAATTATTTTATCATAGGTGCTGCCATCTGCTGTTCAAGTCATCAGTGTTAATATTTACACACTGTGTGTTGATATCTGTTGTTTTGGACCCAGATTAATGAGGTTTGAAAAGAAGTCAAAGATGACATGAATCCCGTTCGTTAAAATGTCATATAAGCATTAAATTAGAATATAAATAGAAAAAAGTTAATGCACTACTATCAGTAGACAAAGGCAACAGCATTTTAAACCAGTAGTGCAAGCACCATTTACTATTATCTTGCAGATGTTTAAACCTTCATAATTTAGAAATATTTTGGTTTTTTGCAGGTATCTCCCAAAACACTGATTTCAGGTGTTATTAAAACTATCGAAACGTTTTATAGATTTATCATATTTATAACTAAAATTTATCTTCTGCAATTTGGCAACGAAGTTTTACACTTATCTCTTTTTTTTTTAAAAAAAAAACTGGTCATGCCAAACAGTTTTTAAAGTCCTAGATACATTGCGAAATTTGTATCGGTAAAGTCTTAGTAATACTGAAAGAGTAATTTTTCAGATCACGTTCATTGAGAGCTATAGCATTTTAAAGCAGTAGTAACGTTGGTTTGGTTTGTTATGAATTTCGCGCAAAGCTACACGAGGGCTATCTGCGGTAGCCGTCCCAAAAGTTAGCAGCGTAAGACTACAGGGAAGGCAACTAGTCATCACCACCCACCGCCAACTCTTGGGCTACTCTTTTACCAACCAATAGTGGGATTGACCGTCACATATAACGCCCCTACGGCTGAAAGGGCGAGCATGTTTGGTGTGACGGGGATTCGAATCCGCGACCCGCAGATTGCGAATCGAGCGCCCTAGCCATCTGGCCATGCCGGGCCTCAGTAGTAGCGTAACTTGAAATATGTTAAGATTAATTACAGAACTACATATTAAATTCTGTTCTATTATTAAATTATAGCTAGGAAGAAGAAAAACTACGTATATGTTTATGGCGTCTGTAAAAAAGTATGGTCCATAAGAATGTTCTAAAATAAAAGTCCTAACTGTAACATTTGCTTTTAAATAAATACGCATTGGGAAATTGTAATATTTATATACAAAGATATTATTAATCATATTTAAAAAGTAGTTTACAAGTGAAGCACCCTTTTCTGTGTTTAATTATGACAGAACATTTGCGATCTAAAAAAAGTAGACATTTTTCTCTACATTCTAGCAATTTTACGAGAAAATAATAGTAAGTTGTAACGTTTTAACTTATGTTATAAGAACAAAGAAACAGCGGGATTAGACATTTTAACTGCACTAAAAATAAAATATGGAAATCCGATAATGACATTTTTATAGTAGCTAGAGACGAGAACGGTACGACTTTGTGCATGTAGGCCTAACGCATTTCACGTCTACTGCGGGCGTTTGTAAGTTAGATTCCAGGCAATTATAGTTTGGTTCTATTTTTTGTGATTGTAATTGAGTTAAGTACAAGATTAAAATGACTTTAAAAAACATAAACTGGAATTAATAGAGTAATCAATTCATTCCACAAAACAAAATTTCCTAACATCGGATTTTCTTTAGAGAATAACAACTGTAAAAACTATTAAAGCTAACTGTCTTTTTTTTTCAATCTGTGTATATAACGTCTCTATAACATAACAGAGTACTGTTAATGATTCTATAATCTACACTGTGGAATATGATGAAACCAAATTATTTTCTGATATCGGATATACAGACAGACTGATAGTGAGAAAGGTACTTGTACAGTAAACTTGCTAGAGTGTTTCGTGTAAGTGACTTATTATGCTTGTATGTATACATTCTTATACTTCTCATTACTTCCCCAATTAAATATAAATATTCTGGGGGGGGAGCACCTCAAAGTAATCATGAAGTTACAATTCTCATTTCTTCCTCAATTAAATAAAAACATTCTGAGGGAGGGACCTCACAGTAATCATGAAGCTACAATTCTCGTTACTTCCTCAATTGAATAAAAACGTTCTGGGGGGGACCTAAAGTAATCATGAGGCTACAATAGCGAATGTTCTAGAATAATATTTCTCTTTGTATTTTAGAGCAAATGCATATCTTTATTTAAGTTTTGTATAACACTGCAGGACTTTTTGAACAAAAGTTTAGTCAATGAATTTCCACACATGAGGTGTTAATGAGGGATTAACTACTATATTCAAAGTCATAAATGTGGTGTAAGTAACTTTTGTAAAATTCCTGTTGACTTGGATCAAAGTTCAATAAATATTCGAGCACCATTAACAGATCATTCATCTTAATTCATCGGTCAAAGTTCAAACTTATATTCAAATTGGTCAAAGCGTTTGAAGAAAATTGATAATTTGATATAATCAAATTTTAGATGACTGTTTAGGGTTAGTTAAAATTTGTTTATCTACTGCTTCATTGGTGATCTGTAAAATAATGTATAATCAATTGCAGACACGAAATAAATCGTGTTGGAAGATTGCTTTTAGGGGAAACGTGCATAGTCAGTCAGTTATGTAGGTTGTAGGCACTGCAGGGTTGAATCAGGCATACTAGTGTTATAAGCCATGAAGTAAGTTATTGAGTCACAGTGGGATTGATCGGAAAATAGAAACTTAATGAACGTATAATCTCTTGAACAAATCGTGGAAATGAAAAATTACTTTAGTAATAGTGAAAGTTGAATTTGGAAAGATAGTTTAAAAAAACAAGGAGTAACTCTGAACGTTATTTTAATTAAATGAATATTCTAACTCGATTACTTGTTTATATAAAATTTTATCTTATTGGGACATCACATACAAAATAAAGCTTCAAAAATTAATATATTTCTTTTCACCTGATGGAATAGTTGAGACAGTATTTTACTTAGCGTTTTTTTGAGTGTATGTTCTCAGAAACAACGTGAGAAAATTTACAAAATATCGCTTTCTTGAAAAATATAAGGTAGACTCCATAATGAATAACTCATTTACGAAAAGATCGAACCTGGTGTTGAAATATGTAAGCTCAAAATCTATCGGGAACAAACCAAAAATTGTATCTTTTCTAAAACTATTATTATTGTATTCTAAACTTGTGGTAAACCTAAAAAGGAGATCTCAAGGAATAAAACTGAAACTAAATTTTAAAGCTTTCTTAAAATATTATTTTGTTCAACTCTTTAATGATTGGGGTAATATAGGTCATTCATATGTATGGACGTGAAAAGTGTAAGAGCTATGATAATTACAGAAGATACATAAACGTATGGACGTGAAAAGTGTTAATCTGAGCTATGATAATTACAGAAGATACATAAACGTATGGACGTGAAAAGTGTTAATCTGAGCTATGATAATTACAGAAGATACATAAACGTATGGACGTGAAAAGTGTTAATCTGAGCTATGATAATTACAGAAGATACATAAACGTATGGACGTGAAAAGTGTTAATCTGAGCTATGATAATTACAGAAAATACAAAAACTTCAACGATGAATTATAGTGTGATTAAATACTGTCAAACTCTTAGCTTCATCTTTACATTCTCCATATGTCTCTAGAATAACATGATCTATCCCCGACTCACTAGACAGGAACGTGACACAAATATGATTAAATACTGTCAAACTCTTAGCTTTATCTTTACATTCTCCATATGTCTCTAGACTAACATGATATATCCCCGACTCACTACACAGGAACGTGACACAAATATGATTAAATTTTCAAATAATTTTCCCAAACAACGGCGAGCAATGAAAACCCGTTTCTCGACCCCGAATATATAACTATAATTGACTTGACATGACAGATAAGTGGTTCCGACACACGTTCCCGTTTAGCTATAGAGTTGGTAGCAGGAAGATAGAGAAAGTAAAGAAATAATTCTGCACATATAACTTACAGAACTTAGTACGAGCAGCACAATTTTCAGAGACCAGTTCCACATCTCTCACACACACACATGCCTAAGTTAGAAAGTGGGCAGATGAAACAAATAAACATATACTTGTATCTTCAGAACTAGCCGAAAGATCTAAGATATATGTAGACATCTAAATATATATACATTATTACACTGATCTAAGATATATGTAGACATATATATATCTACATTATTACACTGATCTAAGATATATGTAGACATCTAAATATATATACATTATTACACTGATCTAAGATATATGTAGACATCTAAATATATATACATTATTACACTGATCTAAGATATATGTAGACATATATATATATATATATTATTACACTAATAAGATGACTTAATAAGTAATGAACTTCAATGTAAAGATAACATCTGAGCTGTGAAAGTTATAGAATTATTTATTTGAAGCATTTGTACAAGGAAATTTATAATTTACAACTTCAAATTATAACTAAAGTTGTGAACTTGAACGTTTATTAACGACACTCATATTTCTCATATTACTTTTTCTCAAGGGAGTTCTGATAGCTTGACAAGTTAGCAGTGACAAAAAAAGCCATTATACCTGACAAAGCTTTGTTATAGTCTTCTTCTTTACCAAGTATATTTTGAATGAAAATTCAGTCTCAAATAAATACAAATCAGAATACTCTGGGCTGTAGTTACCATCCATAAGTGTTCCCTGTACTCGCTGAAATAGGTGTTAGCCAAATATCACATAATTATTATGAAATAAAAAAAGCAACGTAGATTGTAAAACTCGTTGAATGTAAAACATTCAGTGTCTACGATGAACATTATCATAGAAACGTTTATGTCACTAACAAAAAACACTCACTTATCAGAACTGTTAAATATCTTGATATTTCTAGAGAAAGATTTTTTAAATGTTATCGACACGAAGACTCGTATAAAGATTACTGAAATCAAAAGTTTCGATTAAGTTTTTGGTAAA